>NC_044990.1:49387676-49577803 GCF_008728515.1 Papio anubis
TACGTGACAGGGACCGCGAGCACCGGTGGTCAGAGTGAAACAGAACGTGAGGTTTCACAATGTCCTTCCATACAATGTCTGGAATCTGTAGATAACAACAGTTGCTAGGTCAGGGGTGGAATTGTAACTACCAGGCTTAGGTTGGGCAGGCCCAGGCCTGGCTTCCGGTCTGGTTGCTTGGTTTCTGGTCTGGTTCCTAGGCGACGGGCTACCTGCCTTTAGTTTCACTTCTCTTTCCTTTTCTGAGTATAAAACAATATAAAACAGTATGAGAGGGTCTCTCTCTTCCCTCAGAAGAAAACTATCGTAGTTCATAAATAATGGTGGCTTTTATTTAAAATATCAAAGAAAATAGAAAATTAGGAAATTAATGAGAATTCAACGCAATTGGTGAATATAACTATATGCAAACATGCATTTATTTACTTTGCACCAAAAATAAATCTTAAAATATATTTTCTAAATAAAATGAATATTTAGTCATAGCAGTCAATAATACATGGTACTCAGAAAAATAATCCAAAAAAGTACATAAGTCCTTTATTTAAAAAATTATCAAAAGTCATAAAAGACCTTAATGAATTGAGAAAGATTCTATGATGAAATAAAGATGTATCATAGAAGATATCAATTCATTAGAATTGAGCTGAAATTCCTGAAAAGCTGATTCTATAATATATACAGAAGATCTATAGACTAAACATGACCAAAATAATTTTGAAGAATAACAAGAAAGTACATAAAAAGGGAGGGCGTAAGGAAATCATGCTACCAGACATGAAGTTTTTTTATACAACTATATAATAGTAGTGTTACAGGAAAGGGGTCCGGATCCAGACTCCAAGACAGGGTTCTCGGATCTCATGCAGAAAAAATTCAGGGGAAGTCCACAGTGCAAAGTGAAAGAAAGTTTATTAACAAAGTAAAGAAATAAAGGAATGGCTACTCCATAGAGCAGCCCTGAGGGCTGCTGGTTGCCCATTTTAATGGTTATTTGTTGATGATATGCTAATCAAGGAGTGGATTATTCATGTGTCCCCTTTTTAGACCCTGTAGGGTAACTTCCGGATATTGTCATGGCATTTGTAAACTGTTATGGGGTGGCGGGGGAGTGTAGCAGTGAGGACGACAAGAGGTCACTCTCTTAGCCATTTTGTTTTTGGTGGGTTTTGTCTGGCTTCTTTACTGCAACCTGCTTTATCAGCAAGGTCTTTATAACCTATATTTTGTGCTGATCTCCTATCCCATCCTGTGACTTAGAATGCCTTAACAATTGTCTGGGAATGCAGCCCAGTAGGTTTCAGTCTCATTTTACCCAGCTCCTATTCGAGACTCAGTTGCTCTGGTTTACACACCCTGACACTAACGCTGACAAAAAGAGTAAAACTCTGTAAAATATTTGAAGAGATTTATTCTGAGCAAAATAGGAGTGACCATGGCTGGTGACACAGCCCTCAGGAGGTTCTGAGAACATGTGCCCAAGGTGGTTGGGGTACAGCTTGGTTTTATATATTTTAGGAAGGCATCAGGCATCAATCAAATACATTTAAGAAATACATTTGTTTGGTTCAGAAGGGCAGGACAACTCAAAGCGGGGCTTCCAGGTTATAGAGAAATTTAAAGATTTTCTGGTTGACAATTTGTTGAGTTTATCTGAAGACCTGGGATCAATGGAAAGGAAGGTTCAGGTTAAGGTACAGGATTGTGGAGACCAAGTTATATTGTGCAGAGGAATTTCTCAGGTAGCAGACTTCAGAGAGAGTGCAGGTTGTAAAATGCTTCTTATCAGTCTTAAAAGGGTTCCTGGCTCTTAGTTGATTATCTCCTGGATCTGGGAAGGAAGGAAAACAAAGGGGAAAAGGAAATCTCTATGGAATGTGAACTTTTCCCAGAAGAGATTCTGCAGGGCAATTTCAAGCTATGGCAAGGAAATATATTTTGGTGTAAAGCATTTTGATTGTCTACCTTGTTATGCCAGAATCAAATTGGAAAGTCAGTCACGATATACAGGATCAAATAAAATCCATCTGATGAGAATTTATGGTTTGTAGGGCATGAGTTCCTTGACCCCTTAGATACGAATTGGGGTAAGATAAAAAATCAAAGCTTAGTCCTCAGTAGCAGTAGCTTATATTATTGAGGGTTCATTAAATCCAATATACTCTTTTAAGAAATTGTATACATTAACTGATTTGTATTGAAAGGAACCCAAAAATATGCAAAAGTAATGCCCAAGGTTATGCATCAAATAGCAGAACCAGGAACAAATATAGCCAGTCTAGCTCTCACGCCTAACAAATGTGCTGCATTTTCTTGTGTCTCTTTTAATTCAGTGTGATTTTGGTGTAGAAATTGACCAATTGATTGGTAGAATGTAACAGGGACCCCAGAACCACACCTACTTATTCATGGTGGGAAGAAATGGTTAACAGCAGGGCTGAGACGTGTTGTTAAACTAATGAGGGAGATGGTTCCATAAAAGAAAGAAGGAAGATGATCTGATCAAATTTTCTTAGAAACATTCTAATGCAACATTATTAATATTAGCACATGGAAAAGGAATTGCTACTTTCTGTTTTGTTTTGTTTGTTAGACGGAGTCGCGCTCTGTCACCCAGGCTGGAGTGCAGTGGCGCGATCTCAGCTCACTGCAAGCTCCGCCTCCCAGGTTCACGCCATTCTCCTGCCTCAGCCTCCCGAGTTGCTGGGACTACAGACGTCCGCCACTACGTCTGGCTAATTTTTTGTATCTTTTGTAGAGACGGGGTTTCACCATGTTAGCCAAGATGATCTTGATCTCCTGACCTTGTGATCCACCTGCCTCGGCCTCCCAAAGTGCTGGGATTACAGGCATGAGCCACTGCGCCCAGCCTAGGAATTGCTACTTCCTGTTCCATGTTGCCTTATGAACAGACAATTTGGAAACTGTGACTCTGGAAGTCATAGATCCCCAGGAACTGCAACTATTAAAATATTAACTGAAGGTGTTTCATACCTAATACAGCTGTCAAGCTTGTCAGTGATGTGACTGCAACTGTTCCGAGAGATCTCATATAATGATCAGGGCCAGAGTACCTCCTGTGTATCAGTAGCTTATGTTACCTGGGCTTCCCAATTGTTGAAGCCCTTAAAATTATCTGTAAAGCTTGATGCAGGGTCAACTCTATTTCTGTGTGAGTCTATGAATCTATGTCTGTGTGAGTCTGATTTGACTCTTTGATCTGTTTGCCCACATGGAAACTTGATAAATAAAAGACTTAGTATTAGAGATCAGTGAGAAAATAATGAGCTAGTCAATAATAGTTATCTATGTGAACTAAATAAATTTAGAATCTTGTTTCAACCCACAGTCAAAAATAAGTTACATTTGAATTAGAAGACCTAATTGTGATGTTAATCTTTAAAACTTTTGTGCAAACAGGAGAATACCTTGATGCCCTCAGGATAAGAAGAAATTCTTGAACATGATATAAGTACAAACCATAAAACATATGATAAATCTGACTGCTTTGAAATTAAAAACCTCTTAGTAATAAAATCAGACAAAAATTGAGTAAAAAATCCAGGGACAAATATTTTAAATGTGTAAAAATTAGTTTATGAATTCATGAAGAATTTATGAAGATATTGGTAATCTAAATAATACAAACATTCTAATGGAAAAAGTGAGTAAAGCACGTGAATTAGCAATGTATAGGAGATGAATTAGCAGTGAAAAGGAGATGATATTCAAAACAGACAACTACGTAAGCAAACAAGCATTGCAAAATGATCAGCCTTACAGCAATTAGGAAAATACAAATTGAAACCACAAAAAGGAGTATTTTAAATTAGTCAGATTGGTAAAATTTTAAGTCTGACAATATTATGTTGATAAATACGTAAATAGATAGAAAATTATATGCATTGTTGGTTTGTAGGTGTAAGTTGGTTTTAGAAACAACCTTGGGGAGTAATTTAGAAATAGCTAGTTATAAGGTTTGACTATCCCCACCCAAATCTCATCTCAAACTGTAATCGCCACATGTTGAGGGAGAGACCTGGTGGGAGGTGATTGGATTGTAAAGGTGGTTCCCCCTTACTGTTCTCCTGATAGTGAGGGAGTTCTCATGAGATCTAATGGTTTAAAAGTAGCAGTTTCTCCTGCTCACTCTCTCTCTCCTGCCACCTGGTGAAGAATGTGCTTGCTTCTCTGCCTTTTACCATAATTGTAAGTTTCCTGAGGCCTCCCCAGCCATGCAGAGCTGTGAGCCAATTAAACTTCTTTCCTTTGTAAAAATTACCCAGTTTGGGGTAGTATCTTTACAGTAGTGTGAAAATGGACTAATACAACCAGTAAAGTTTAAAATATATGTCCTGTAGGACTCAGTAATTACTAGTTATAAATACTAGAGAAATCCCGTATACAAAGAGACACATAAGATTGTACCCTGGATCACGGCATTAAATATTAAATTGTGGTAACACACTAAATGTCTATATACAGGAAAATTGATTGATAAACTGTAGTGTACTTATGCAACGAAATGTAATATGGCAAATAAAAAGAAATGACTATATGCTGACTTTTTTTTTTTTTTTTGACAAGGAGTCTCGCTCTGTCACCCAGTCTGGAGTGCAATGGCGTGATCTCAGCTTACTGCAACATCCACCTCCCAGGTTCAAGTGATTCTGCCTCAGCCTCCTGAGTAGCTAGATTACAGGTGCGCACCACCATGCCCAGATAATTTTTGTATTTTTAGTAGAGATGGGATTTCACCATGTTGGTCAGGCTGGTCTCGAATTCCTGACCTCATGATCTGCCCAACTCAGCCTCCCAAAGTGCTGGGATTACAGGCATGATTGCGGCCAGCTATTGAATTAATCTCATATTTTTTATAAATTAAAGTTTCAGAATGATATACATTGTATGTTACTATTACAGAATGATAATATATTTGGGGGCACATAAATATTTTGTGAAAGTATACAATCTCCATGGAATTTATAAGTAATAATTTTGTAATCAAGGTTATGTCTGAGAAGTAGAAGGTTAATAGAATTGAGTAGAGTTTCACAGAAAACTCTCACTTCCCTGATATTCTATGTTTAATTTGCATGTGTGGTATTTGGGAGATTTATTTTCTTCTTTTCTATACCTACTATATGGCTTAAATGTTTAATAATCAGAATAAAATACAAGAAAAAGACAGTATTAAACATTTAGTTGACATTGAAGCTGCAAAATGATGGGGAGAGAGGCTCTGTTGAAGTACTCTGAAATTTTTGTTTGAATGAGCAAGAGGTTGTGGGAGCAACCTGGGCACACAAAAATTTGTGCCTTTGGGAAAGAATAAAGAATGAACGAGATAAATAATCTTCCCCAGGTAATAAGGACACAACCACAGAGCTTATCTTTCTCTCTAAGATTTGTATTTTTTTAAAGTTTTTTTAGGAGAATTTTAAAACTCAGTCCTGTATTTTAGAGGAAATTAATCACTTAGAATTTGAAACATGGCAGTTTCCTTGCCAGAAAACACTAGTGGTGGCTCTGTGACTCATTTAGGGTGCATAAGTTCCATAGATTATGTAAAACTGATCTGGAAAGACATCCTTCTACGCAGGCAGTACTAAAGATGAGTGCAAAACCCAAATTATGAGAAATAAACACCTATTACTGAGAGTCAACATACAACATAGTCATGAAAAAAATCCTGATTAGGTGTTTCAAAAATTATTTCATAGAAATAATGGAAACAATATCTCAGAAAATTATGTAGACGTCAGAGAAACCAAGAAAATTAAAATATATAGAAAAGACGGTTAAAACATAAAACAAGAAAATGCTACGTTTAGCTTTGATCCCTGATGTATTCCAAGGATCTAGAACAACGCCTGGCACAAAGTTGGATTTTAATAAATAGCGAAGAAATGAATAGAGGAATGAATGGTTCAGCTCATAAGTATTTATTTCAAAAGAGATGTCTATGCTGGAAATAGAAATGTGGAATTCATTGGACTATAATGATATTTAAAATGCTATAACATTTATAGACTGAGTAAAGAACAAAAAACATGCAAGAAGACTGAAATAAGGAATTGGAAAGAAAACCAAAACTATGCTATTATTATGGATTTCTCTTTCCAGGCAAGAATGACAAATTACATGTGTTGGCTCTTATATATACTTAGAACATTGTTATATTGAATTCGAATTGCAAATATCAATATGAACCTATTTGTTTCTTTTAAAATACATGTGGATCTTTAATTGTGTCTGCTGCTAAAAGGTCTTAAAAGCAATGACTACATAGTAGTAACAAACACAATCAACATCCAAATTATTGACCCTAAATGTCAAGGAACCAGAGCTCCTTGACAAGTAGTTGTTTTCAGGACTGGAGGACAAAATATATAAGACCTGTGAATATTTTTCCTCTAAAAAGTATGAAAAACTTGCAAATACCAGCTGATTATGCAAAAACAAACAAACAAACAACAAGAAAAAAACCCCATAGAATTCAATTCAAAGGGGCTCCCTTTAAACAAAGAGGGACAATTCGAGCATCAAAAACAGTGATGAATACAACTGGTTGAAACACATTCACTAATAAAACCCAGAAGTTTATAATTATTCTTAAAAGTAGATAGAGAAAGCACAAAAGGCAAATAAAATTCATTGACATCATTGAACGTAACTTGGGAACTAACACCTGTGTTAAGACATGGCAAATAAAGGAAAAGAATTAAATATTCGAGTGATTTTTCTGAACTGTTTCAGAGTAACCTAATAGCTCTAATTGATGAAGAAAAGATCCCTTCTTTAGAAAAGGGGTGCTGAAATTAGTAAGTCACAATTTTGCAACTTTGAATAAATGATTAATTGAGCCAATGAGCATCAATAGTTATAATCAACAAATGCGAGGTTTATAGATAATTTTACAGTAAAAATACCACAGTTAATTGTATGTGTCAATTTGACTGGTCCTTTTTCTGAGTGCATTCTAAGGGTGTTTTTAGATGTGATTAACATTTTACTGAATAACGAAAATTGTCCTCCCTAATATGAGTGGACCTAATCAGTTGAAAGCCTGAATAGAATAAAAGCTGACCCTCCTTTGAAAAAGCGGAACACCTCTTTCCTGAGTGCCCTCCAGTTAGAACATGCTTTTTTCTTCCTTTGCACTTGAACTGAATCATTGAGTCCTCCTGGGCTGTGAGTCTGCCAGCATTTACCCCATCAGCTCTCCTGGTTCTCTGGTCTTCAGATTCAGACTGGACGTATACCATTTGCCTCTTTTGGGACCTCAGCTTGCTGACTATAGATCTCGGGCCTTGTTAGCCTTCGTAATCACGTGAACCAATTCCTTACTTTTTCCTTTCTCCTTTTCTTTCTATCTTTATATATTTTTTTCTCTCTTCATATATAATGTGTGTGTGTGTGTGTGTGTGTGTGTGTTTGTAGTTCTCTGAGAAATTCTAACACAAAGAGTATCAGTTTCTTGTTACAAGAACCTTCTGATTAATCATTCTTGAAAGTAGTATAATCAGATATTGTATACTTTCTGCAACAAACCAACATGAAGCACATAATAATACTTTAGGGTGTTCTTTCTTAAAAAAAAAAAAAAGAAAGAAAGAAAAAGTCAAATATAAATCAACACCCAACCTCTAGAATAAGGGTTTTCATTTTTTGAAATACAGAAGACAGGGAAAGTAAATAAACCACAAAATAACATACTTACAAATCCAGAATGTGGGACATTCCACAGGATAACTAACCCAATTTCTACTCCAAGACAACGACCTGAAAAAGCAGAGATTAGAGATACTTCTCTAGAGTAAAAAGAAAATGTCCAGTAGAGACCAGAGAGGAGTGGGAAGGCTACTGTGACTAAAGTAGATTCAGCAAAGATAAAAGTTGCATGTAACAGGGCACCCAGAGAATGCCTTAAATTTATACCAGCTTGGTTCCCTTCAGCTTTAAAATCACAAACCCAATGTCACCTAACGCATTGCCTATGGAAACTAGTTTTTAAAACACTTCAGTAAAGTTGGACAATAAATTGAAGAAAGATCTTGAAAAGCTTTCAGTGCTAGGTCAAGATGTTTAGATTTAAAGAGTGTTACATATATGAGTTATTTTATTTATTTTTTCACTTGAGAACATCAATTTGTAACGGGGGCAATATTGCCCCTGAAAAGGGGAAAGTGGTTATTGCAGGAGAAAAAAAGAAAAAATCCAGATATTGAAGTGGCTTAGTTGTCTGGGGTAAATACCTGGAGTTCATCATCTTGTGCTAAGACAATTTAGGATGTGGACACGAGGAGTTTAGGAGCAAAGGTTTAATAGGTAAGAGAAAGAGAAAAGAGAACAGCTCTATCTCTAGTGAGAGAGAGGGGCTTCCAAAAGGAAAGACCAGCGATTTTATAGGCAGGCTTGAGGTGTCAGTGTCTGATTTATGTAGCACCCACAGATTGGTTCCATCAGGTTTAACACTTACCTAGGCTACAGGGAAGGCTGGCCACCCCACCCTAATCTCATTATGCAAATAAGCTTTCCATTTGACTGGCGCATCTTGTCTGTACAAGTGACTGGCAAAGAGAGAAGGAAGATGAAGCTGCCATTTTGAACATGATTGTCACAACTGCCGGCATCTATATACCTGAAGCTCAATTTTACAGGATTTTCTTTGTCAGAAAATGATTTTAGTCCTGCTTTTTATTAAAAAGAAAAACCTTACTGAGGACTCTAGTACCCTCCCTATCTGCCTAATTAATTTCTTCTTAACACCTATATCAATATTATAATGGTTTGTGGCCCTCCAAATGGCTTTACTGCATACATGGTTATACAATATTACTGGGGCATTAAAATTCATGAAGGTGAGGATGATTGAAAAAAAGAATTAAGTCTCCTTAGGGTACAATAATGAAAACCAGTTTTAAAAACCTAGTCTAGAGAAAATATAAACAAATTGACAATTCACATATCTACAAAATATTTTATAAAATTTTAAACTATTAATAAAATCAGAAATCTTTATAAAAATTTTAGGTCTCTCTGTCTAAAAACAATTTTCTTTGGACACACATTATCACATGAATCAGAAAATTAATATCACGTGAATCAGAAAATTAAGACATACTCTAAGTTGTAAATAATAATATTAACCTGAGAACCATAAAAATCCATCCGCTACTTTATCTTCTCTAATCTATTTATCCTTGTGACCCTAAACTTAGCACCTTCATGCCTTAAGCAAATGACTATCAACTCTCAATTTGAAATGTGAAATGAGATAGCCTTCAGTTCTAACATACATGTTCCCACTATTGACTAAATGTTTGTTTCGACACCAAATTTATATGTTGAAAACCTAATCTCCAATGTCATGGCTTTTGGAGTTGAAGCCTTTGAGAAGTAAGTAAAGTTGAATTCCATCATGAGAGTGGGACTATCGTGATGAAATTAATGCTGTTAAAATACAGACAGATACATGAAAGCTTTCTTCACCATGTGAGGATACAGAAAGAAGTCTGCTGTCTAAACCTAGGAAGAAGGCCCTGCCCAGATACTGAATATGCCAGCACCTTGATCTTGGACTGTCCAGCTTCCAGAACTGTGAGAAAGAAACCTCAGTTGGTTAAGCCATCTTGTCTATGACATTTTGTTATGGAAGCCTAAACCAATATATGACCGTTCCTAATCCCGTGAAAACTGTCACCATTGCATTTTTTTCAGCTGTCCATAACTTAAAGTCAGAAATTGAGTTTAGAGTTCAAAGTTGTAGAAAAGTATCTTTTTTTTTTTTTTTGTTAAACATGAAAGGGTGTTATAGGCTATGTAGTTTGCTTCAAAGCTGTTGAGAGAGAGCAAAAATAAAACTGTGAAGAAGACATTCAAAAGGCTTTTTTGGTGTGCTGTCAAAGAGAAGTGCAAAGGAGAAAGAGATATTAGATTGGTTAACTGAAGGAATGATAAGTAAGTTTAAGCATTTATTGGTTCCAAAGTATTCAACATCTATTCACAGTAGCCAAACCTTGATAAAGGATTTTTTAGCAGAAAGTTTACCTATTTTAGTTAATTCTTTAATGTAAATAATGCTTTCAGAAAGGACTACTGGGGCATGAAAACACTGAATAGGATTAAGCAAATCTTAATGTTTATAGTTGAGTAGACAGAATAAGAGAGTTTAAAATTTCTTGCCAATGACAGGACAATAGTAGAACACAAAAAGTTATAAGAACACAGAGTCAAAAAACATTCTTTCTACCTGGAAATAACAGGAAAATAAATGAGTTGATGGTGAAAATTCAAGCTCAGCTTCAAAATATGAATGGTATAGTTACTGAAAAATAACAAATAATGAGAATGGAAAACTACAAAGAAGAAACTACAACAATAATGGCACATTTGAAGAAGGTTCTTTTTACCAAGCAATAGGCTTGCTGCCTGACATGCATAGAAGGCCAATATTATGGTACTGGCTGTTTTTTCTTTTTTCTTTTTTTCTTCCTTTTTGCAGATAGCATTATGTTTTGTTGTTCTAAGTAGATAAAAACTCCAAGTGATCACATACAATAACAGAATTAAAGTAACTCAATTTCTACTTGTTCATCTTTGCTATAATTATCTATTTCTAATCTAGTGGGGTTTTTTTTTTATCGATTTGGGGGTAGAAGGGTAATTTTGTTACATTGATATAGTGTGTAATGGTGAAGTCTGGAATTTAGTGTAACCATCATTTGAATAGTGTACACTGTACACTTAGGTGATTAATATCTCATCCCTCATTCTCCTCCCACCCTTTCACCTTTCCAAATCTTCAGTGTTTATTATTACATTCTGTATACCCATGTGTACCTGGGCTTGTGAGAACATGCAGTATTTGACTTTCTGCTCCTGAATTATTTCACTTAAGACAATGACCTCCAGTTTCATCCCTGTTGCTGCCATATATATATATATAGATAGATAGATAGATATGCCATATATATCTATATATATATATATAGAGAGAGAGAGAGAGAGAGGAGAGAGCGTTTTCTTTATCTAAACATCTGTTGATGGACACTCAGTTTGATTACATGACTTTGCTATTGTGAGTAGTGCTGTGATAAACATACAAGTGCAGGTATCTTTTTGATATGATGATTTCTTTTCCTTTGGGTATATATGAGTAGTAATATTCCTAGACTGAAGGGTAGTTCCATTTCTAGTTATCCAAGAAATCTTCATGCTATTTATCCATAGAGGTTGTACTAATTTACGTTCCCACCAACAAAGTGTAAGGGTTCCCTTTTTTCCACATCCTCACCCTGTTGGTTTTAATCTTTTTAATAATAGCCATTCTGACTAGTGTAAGATGGTATCTCATTGTGGTTTCATGGTTTTTAGCCATTTTTAAGCCTTCTTTTGAAAAATATCTGTTCATGTATTTGTCCACTTTTTAATTGGGCTGTTTTTTGCTTGTTGAATTGTTTGAGTTCCTTATAGATAATGGATATTAGGCCTTTGTTGGATGCATAGTTTGTAAATATATTCTCCAGATTTGCAGGTTGTCTTTTCACTCTGTTGGCTATTTCTCTAGCTGTGGTGCCAGCTTTTGAGAAAAGAAGTTTTCTTGTAAGATTGGCCAGCAAGAAGATAGGAATTAACATTCAAATCTGTCTCCTCAAGCTGAGGTTTGGTGGCAGGTTTCCAGGGCAGAGATTAACTATGAGGGATACAGGAAAATGTAACGATGTGTGATCTGATTGGGTTATGCAAAGAAGTTATGCCATGTTCTTGGCTTTTAAGTTCATATTGCAACAAAGCAACAAACAGAGCACCCCTTGATTCTTAATTTAGTCTCAGATCCTCCATCCAAGTATGCCGAGTCTGTCCTGCAGACTCTGGCTGAGCAATGGATGAAAGAAGTATGCAGACACAGGTATTTTGCCTGAGAGTGTGCCTAGGGGACTTCACAGCTTAGTACCACCTACAAGAGTGCAGCCGACAAGCTGGAACCATTTGTATTTATTTAGTATAGACTTAATGACAAAGGCCTAGAGCCAACACAGTTTGTGGGTAATTAACATTGTTGACCCCCCAGGTAGAGAGCAGTCCTGCGGGTGAATGATCAAAGGTTGGTTTCCATAGATGAAAGTAAACAAATTCATCTAGATAAATTCCTTTACATTCCCTTGTTATCTAACCTTTGCCCTTAGTCTCAGGGTAAGGTAATTTAGCTGCCTTCAGCTTTTATTCTCTCCTGAAGCGTTGAAAAACCTCCCGGCCTTCCAAAAAGGTTTGTGTCTTTTCCTATAACTTTTCTTATAACTTTTCCCATCCGCCTGACCAGTCTCCTACATCTCCCCATTTTGTGTTTTTTGTATCAGGTTTTGTTGATTGAAGAGTACAGATGTGTGCAGAAACAGGTTTGTCTGGTGTAATGGTTACTGCTAGTATTCCAGATTTGCATCCTGGAAGTAGTAAATAACATGAGACAAACATGAGTGCAATCAATAATATTCTTTCCCAATCAAGGAGTGACATGTAGTGTTACTTGGCACCTCAATCCAATGTGTGTCATTAATGAGGGACTCTACTGGAGATAACCAATCCCTCCTAGCCAAACAGTTGGGTTGTTAGAGACTGGGAAGGGAGTGTCTGCCCAAGTAACAGGGTGGAAGAAACATGGATCTAGAAGATGGGTCTGATAGAGAATAGCAGGTGTGGGTTGTAGGCAGAGTGAGAGAATAAGAAAGATTAATACCCTACGAGAGTTGCAATGTACAACAGAGAGCATAGCAAGGAATAGATTGTCTGGAGTGAATGGTGTCTGTGTTTGGAAAAGGATTTGCTCAGTCGTTTGAGTAGTCTTCTTCAGCGTAATGTCTGGGGCTTGTGTCTTCCAAGGAAGCCACATTATCCAGGGCTTTGGGTCCTGAAGGGTCATTTCCTTCATTTCTGGTACCTGGTTGTGTCCTAGCCATGCTATGATATGGTTTGATGAGTTTTGCTGGAATCCAAAGAGCCCTTGAGGGGGTGTGAACACAAGCATATCCTCTTCCCCATGTTAACAAATCATTTGGACCATGCCATACATTACTGTTTATATCTTTTCATAAAACTGAAGGTTGTATATCTTGAGTAATTTTTGAAAAATGCCTTTCTATAGCTGCTTGAAATTTATCATCTAAATTCAAAAATTTAAGAGTAAATATGGCTTGTGCCAATAGTGTTGCAGGGTCCCTACTCATATTCCCCCTCTTTTGTTTTTTGAGTATTATTTTTTAAGGATGGAGTAGACATGTTCTACTATGGCCTGTCCTTCGGGGTTATAAGGGATGCCTGTGGAATGTTGGATGTTCCATGTGTCACAAAATTGTTAAAATTGTGAGTTGTTGTAAGCCAGACCATTATCAGTTTTATTTTTTTTTTTGTGGGCTGCCCCATAAACACAAAAGTTAAGAGAAGATGTTTAATGACATGTTGGGGGTCCCCTCCAGGAAGAGCATGAGTGCTAATTAAGTGGGAATTGGTATCAGTGGATTCATGTACATATCTTAGTTTTCCAAATTCAAGGACGTGTGTAACATCTGTTTGCTATAACTGATTAGGTTCTAGTCCTCTATGGTTAACACCTGTTGAAGGAGGGGATGTGCCTGTGAGCTGGCAATCTGGGCATTGTAAAATAATTTGTTTAGGTAGTTTTTGACTAAGTTGAAATTGTTTCAATAAGTTTCTGAACGTTTGGAAAAACTGATGCGAATGCATGGCTTGGTCAAGTGGGGGTGTCATAACCTGCAGGTGCTTGATCATTGCCATAAGCCAGTGGGCCAGGCAGTGAGCTGTGAACTCAAATACGTGTGATAAACATAGGATGTGTACATTGATCCAGCAATTGCTAAAGTCGAAGAAAAAGTACACAGAGGGTGAGCTCAAGAGTGGACTTAATGAGAACTGTCTCAAGGTTCTGCAATAAATGAACAGAGTAAGCAGAGTCACAAACAATATTGATGGACTGAGTGGAAAAGATTTCCAGAGACAATATTAAGGCTCCAATCTCAGCTCTCTGAGTGCTGAGATAAAATCCAGATTGACTGAACGAGTTATGCGATTCCCACCAGATAGTTGCTTTTCCGTTTTTCCTGGAGTGATCAGTGAAAAGCGTTAAAGCATACCTGTTTTCAATCCTAAAGGGCAATACAGCCCTAGACTCTCCCAGGTATTTAACTCCTGCAGCAAAAAGGGAAATTTAGGAAATAGAGCAAACTATTTATCAGAGGTAACTAGATTGCATAGATGCACAATATTCAGTCCAGTTGTTTGTGTTTCTTACTAACATTCCCCAACAGGATTAATAGGACAGATGGTCCCAGGGCTACACTTTCTAGAATGTGTAGATGGACATATCCATCATCCATCATCTCAAATACTTATTTGTGTGTTTGTGTGTGCGATGAGAACATTTGAAATTTACGAGCATGCTTCTGCTTTGTTTGGTTTGATTGTTTTTGTTACTCTACTCTTTCTTTTATTCTTGATGCTATAATGTAACACAGACATTCCCCAATTTGTGATGCTTTTACTTACAACGTTTCAAGTTTCCAGTGGGATTATCAGCAGGTCACTCTATTGAAAGTTGAGAAGTAATTGTACTTATGACAGTTTGACTTAGGATTTTTTGACTTACAATATTTTTGACTTATGATGGGCTTATCAGGACATAACCCCACCATAAGTTGAGGAGCATCTGTGTATTATCTGAACTCAAAGCAGATACTCTTTTGTAAAATAGGAATAGCAATTTGACACGTCATCTCTATCTGCATTATCTCTAACCATGATAGTGAAACAGGAGAGTTTCCTGATTTCTCTTGCAGGACATGCAGCAGGGGTGTGGCTCGCCTCCTTGGCCACCTGGCTGCTCAAACCCCTTGAGGGAGAGGAAGCATGCAGACAGGCAGGTACACAGTCCGGGGGAATGCTTTGGGCTCCCACTACGTTGTAGTGTCTGGGGGTGGGTGCCTGCAACCCCAGTGTTACAAAGCTCCTTCAGCTTTGCCATCCACAGATGGCTTGAGTGTTAATGAACTCAGTGGATCCTCTACCTTTTTGCAAGGACAGAGGGCCAGTGTGACAGCTTTCTGTATCCCAAGATTTGGTCCAGCGTCCTGAAAAAATTGGGTCACACATGGACTCAAGGATGAATGTGAGGTTTTATTGAGTGGTGGAGGTGGCTTTCAGTGGGATGGACAGGGAATTGGAAGTGGTGGATGCAGAGAGTAGGTGATCCCCCCCTGGAGTTGGGCCATCCAGCTACCGTACTCCTCTCTGACCACCCCAGTCATACGCCTCTCAGTGTTCAAATGTTCCTCTTCTTCTCCCTTTCTCTGCCACATCGTTCCGCTGTCTGTCTGCTGGTCTGCTGGCTTGCTGATCTGCTCTGGAGCTTAGGGTTCATGGTTTATATGGGTTCAGGAGATGGGGTGTGGCAGGCTAAAAGGCAACTTTTTGAATGTGAAAACAGGAATGCCTATTCTCATTTAGTGCCACGAGTATCCAGGCTCAAGGATGCAGCCTTTGCCAGAGAACTGCCCTCTTCTACCCAGTATTTCCCTGTCTCCTGTCCATATCAATAGAGACAGTAGAAATGATGTATACAAAGCCTACAGTATGTCCTTAATAAAGACTAGCTATAATCATTATTTTTCATAAACAAAGGCAAAGTAAACAAAAGTGTTATTTATCTTCTTCATTTGAAATTTTTGAGGTATTTAGTTATTTCTTTCTATTTTTTATCTTTCTTCAATATTCAATTTGAAAGAAATATAGATCAAGAAGTTTCAAAAATAATTCAGAGAAGTTTTCTGTCCTCTTTATCCCATTTACTCCATAGGTAACATGTAACTCTAGTACAATATTGAAACTAGGAAATTGACATTGGTACAATCTACATATAGTACTTACTTAGATTTTGCAAGTTTTATATGAATTTATTTGTGTATGTGTGTATATAATTCTTAAAAAAAATTTTTTTTATTCTATTTTAAGTTCTGGGAGGCCTTCTTTTGACTGTTGAGTTCCCCACAGTCTGGTTATAGATTGCGACCTCCTATGGAAAAGAACTACGATTATTTAAAATCTTTTCCACACAGATCTATAGAGCAGCATACATACATAGGTTTCTTTGTAACATCAGCTATACTGATAGCAAGGGATGTCAGTCTGCTTCTCATCTCTTTTCAAGAACATCCACCACAATATGTGTGATACATTGTTCCTTTTTGTAACTATTTTTTATACTAAAATAGAATTCTGTAGATTCAAAGCAATATAGAAATCCCAAGTCTCATACAACAAAATGTAATTGGGGCACAACTGCGCCTCTCCTTAGCTCTAACTTTGAGTCAGGACTGGGAATTATTGTCATATGTTTATGAAGTATTCAGCATACTTTGCTCAAGGTAATTATTGGTTTCTTCAATTATTGCTAAAGTTGATACAGGGAACATACTTGACAAAAAAAAAAAAAAATTACACACAAGAGTCCGAATTTTTCTAGGGAATCTTGAAAGTATCTGCACTGCCAAGTTCCAAAGAGACTCTATCGTGGTTATCTTACACTGACAATACCTAAGACACTGACAATACGAAAGACACTGACTGCAATCTTGCGGGTACTAGAGAAAGGTATCTAGCCATGTTTCAAAAAGGTTTATAGTCAGTCATTGAAATCCATTTTCTCCCACACAGGTATGCATGGAATTCTCTCTCTATTCTTCCAAGAACTTTGTTTAAAGAATTTTGCTTAAGAGGAATGAAATATCCTTTTCTGTCAAGGTAGGAAATGTTTGCACACTGATTGTATTCATGGCTAACAGAGTACCTAATGCAGGAGAGCTTCCTTGCTAGGCAGCTTCCTCTGAGAGAGAGAGAGAGAGAGAGAGAGAGAGAGAGAGAGAGAGAGAGAGAGAGAGAGTTGTTTCTGCACAGATAATCTCTATCAGCCAGCATTGCAGCATGGAGAATTGCAATGTGCTGACATCTGGGCAGGTGCTTTCATGACCTTTCCAGTGCAACACAGATTCCTTATACAGTGACAATTGCATTCTGGCAGCAGTTAAATCTAGATTCAGTGATGCAACAAGACATAGTTCACCAGTCATTTATGAATTTTACATACAAACTCATGCAAGAGAATAGTTCCAAGTGAGGAGACAAAGAAAGTGGTTATTTTTATTTAGAGCATTGTCTCTGTTGGTCTAAAAGAATCTATTAAAAGAAAATAAAATCATGTTTGCTTGGCTATTGCCCATTCTCTTCCTTTTATAACAAATAGATTTAGTGTTTGACCTTAAGATATTTCTAGCAAACATCCACTTTAGCAAACTTTTGAGTGACTCGAAACAGAATCTTAAAAAAGTTGTAACATTTCTTTGTGTAGAGCATTTTTAAAACCTCATTGAATCAATAATTTAGATAAAGACAACCTATGGCAATATAAACAGCTTTAGTGAAGCACAGATAAAATGAATCCCTCAAAAATAGGCTGCCACGTAAATTCAGACCTAGTCAAATTTGAATTACAGATAACAAAAGATTTCAATTTTTAGAATAAAGATGCCCCATATTTTGAATGGAAAACAGGTATATTAAAAATCTTTTTAATCTTAAAATCAAATTTAACTACATATCTTGTATGTTTTGTTTGCTAAATTTGTCACCTGCGTTCAATGGAACACAAGTGACAGATATATATTTCAAAATGTTGCTATCATGTCAGTGTTGCTATATTCAAACATCTGAAATTGTTTTCCTATTTTTTTTCCAGCTCCATAATATAAAATATTTAAAACAAATAAAAAGAGATGCTTCGCTCAGCAGGCAGTCACCTTGCGAAATTCACTGTCACCATAGGTCACTGGGCTGAATAATTTTATGACCAATAATAACATTTGTCTGAACGCATGCTGAGAAAAGGTAATCAAATCTCACACTTTAGGGAGTAAGTTGCTCATTGCAGAAATTGGGAAAGAATGACTTCCTGCACAATTGGTTAGGGGTATTATAAGGGTTACAGTCATTGTCAGAGAGGCTGTTTGCCTCCATGGATCAATACAGAGGCTGACAATAAATGCATGTGGTCCTAAAAGTGGATGCAAAATTCTCTAATAGTAAGGAGGATGATCATGATGATTAAAATAATAATGCACAGCCTTAATTAAAAGAGGCATGTATCTATGGGAAGAAATGGTTAATTTGAGATTATTTTATATGATACAATCAAAATAAATATATTAATTTATGAAGCCTGCTTTTCCCTTCTGGGCCAGGATTACAGGAGGTAGAAAGAGAGAGTACAGTTCAATAGCCCTCCTCTTCTGCACAGGACTGCTGCCTTTCTATATAGTCACATTGTATACACAGGTTATCTCAGTTTTACAGAATCAAATGGAAAAATATTATAATCCAAGTTTAAGTCATATAAAGGCAGTGATTTCACAAAATTATCAGAAAAGAAAGATTGCCTATTATTTTCAGCTATCAAATATCTCCTTTTTCTCTGCTATGAATCTCGAGAGAACCATGCTTTCTCTCTCTATCTCTCTCTCTTTCTCTCTCTCTCGTTGTTTTGCAATGGATAAATGCTATGATAAATGAATTTATTGCAAAGTGAAATCAGCTCCATTGAGTAAACTTTCATAAGGGAAGTCCTAGGGAAAGGGGAAAACAGGGAAGAGGCAACCATTTAGCCAAAGTAATGAATGCCTAATGGTAGAATTTCCAGAGAGGTAGGGGAAATTCCTTGGTGTCTTTCAAATTATTTCATATGACTGTCTATTTCACTTACTTTTAAGGCTACTACCACATTCTGAGCCCTTCAACTGTTGCTCCAGGGATTGATTATGTAGCTTAAATCTGATAACCCATGTAAGTTGTGAAAATAAAAATACAGTAGAAGAATGGGGAGATGTCCTACCCACCTCTGTAATTCTGAGAGGTCATAAGTAAGCCAAATGAAGAAAAAACAAATTGCTGACTTTTGATTTTTATTTTTGTTACCAATTAACATTTATTATTGAATTGTAACTCAATATCAGTACATCATTCGAACTGCAGGATGGTTCTCAGAGTCAATTATTGAGTTTAAGGAGGAATGATCTTTAAGGAAAATAGCAATTAATAGGATTAAAATACACTTTCTTCAAACTCCCAGAGATGAACACAGCCCATAACAAAAACTTGAAGAAAAAAGAAAACATACATTTAAATAAGTAGAATGATCACCTCTAAACACAATTAAGAATTATTAATCCCATCAAAATAATACTTACTATATACTATTTACTCTGAAATACATCTAGTTATTTATATATTAGCTACTTTAGTTACCAGGAACACACTCAAATGAAAACATAGTTTGTGTAGCTAAAATCTGAGATAAAACAGATAATCAAGGAAAAAGTTCATTACAAAGAAGTAAATAATTTACTATTTCTGAGATGAAACTTGACCTTTAAAACTAGGGACATATTTGACATAATCAAAGAAATCAAAACAACAGTTAAATATCTCAATGAGTTGTTTTGCATTATTTGTTGTTGAGACAAAGGTAAATATTTGGAATAAAATTGAAAAGTTTACTATTAAATTTTATGAGTACTGTACCAAACTATAGGATGTTTAGATGCAAGTTGATAATAGTGATATTTTTAGCAAAGATGACTGACCTGATTTTTTGTTCATGTTTCAGTGTTACACTTACAACGTCTGAATCCAATATGTCCACTGAATCTCTCAATGTAGTTTCTCTCTCAGCCATTGGATCAATTACCCCTATATATCTCATTTGTCAATACCTTAAATCTGGAGTACAGATTTTATACTGATGGATTTCCATGGAAGTAAGCATCACTTTTATATAGTGGAGTTGTTTCTTCTCTTTCTTCTTTTAAAAAAATCATTTTGAAAAAACCCAGATGTTTGGAATCATGTACCCAAATGCTTAGTTTTCTGTTTTAGGAACAAAAGTAGATTCTTTCTGGAACTGTCTCTTCATTGTAACAATCGATATTGAATTAGAAAATAATGAGTAAATAAGCCGCTATTAAAACAACAACAACAACAACATGTTTTATTGTCATCAGGTTAAGGACAATGGATTCGTTTTGAAGTATAAGTTTCTGTCTAAAAGTTGCTATGTTCACATTAAGTAAACGTACAGACACTACAACGTATTTTAAAAGTATATCAGATTACGTCAAATAGCTTCTCAAGCTATTTCAAAGGAAGAAAATTCAAAACCCTTTTCCTTTCTTTGGTTTTCTTTTCATTCCACTTTAGGTTATAGTTGGCAAAATTCTTTCATCTTGGTGAAAAATTGGAGGCAACATGGATTTTGCTTTCAAAGGCTGCATACTTCTTCACTGAAGTAAACAAGCCTAATTTGGGAAGCATATATTGTGATCATTAAAGTGCTCCATTTGTAGCTATAATATAAAATATCTACAGAGAGTAGATTTTGTTTAGTGTCTACAAGTACTTCATTTTATAGATATTTCCCAACCAACACACACAAACATACTTCAGCCTTATGGCTGGCAGCAGTATATTGCCATCTGTGTGTTTGTATTTTAAGCAGAACATACTATGAAAATGTAGTAAAAATATACAACAGAAAAGAAAACTGAAGCCAGTTTTAAGTAGACTACTTCTTGGCTTGAAATAGTTATCATGCCAAACATTATCATCTGTGCTCTTCTAAAATAATACTGTTAAATAAATATAAATGAATATCCACGTTTTAGAAAGAGCAAATAGAAATGAACTAAATGGCTGAAAAGGTTTGTTTCCTTAGGAAAAGGTCATCTTTAACAAATATAGTAATATACAGTCTCTAATACTTTCTTCTTTCCTTTAAATTATTTTAATTATAGCTACTATCTGTGTGTAATTTAAAAAATCTTTATTGGGTGTATGTAAGTATTATTCTGCACTTTGTAATTAAGTTTACTATTTATAGATTCTCTACCATTGTCTCTAAGATTAAGTTCCAGAAACTAGTATTTTTTTCCTGCTTCAAACCAAGAATGAGAATGTTTAATATTAGTAACTCAATTGGTATCAGGCATTTTCTATATTTTCTTGAAGATTATCTTGTCAATAGCCAATACCAAATTTCTGGATAGAAATGGAAATATTTAGTAAATTAAGTATACATTTTTATATCTTTTATATATCTAGATCATTAGAGTAATTACACAACGTGACTGAAGTTTTCATTTTTTTCTCGATATGTAATGCATTAAAATTCTCAGTTCAGATTTGTTATGGCACATTTGAGAAAAAATGACTTTTTAAAATTTGAGCTGTTTTTATTCTGTGTGTAATATGTTTCCTAATAATATCTACATCTAACTTTATGTTTTTTCATTAATCCATAAAATCAGCCATCAAAAGATGGCCATAAGTAGCACCCACACTTCAAAAAACAAAAATCAATCTAATGTCTACAATGCTATTAGAACACACTAAAATTTGTAACATACACCAAAGAGCAACCAGTGACCCACAAATGAAACACAATTAACCCCTGTTGTGTTGGTTTTAAATGCAACAAACAATCAAACAAAATGTACATTCAAAACCAGATTTAGAAGATGGAGTAGTAGCAACTGGAATTTACCTCCCACTTGAAGCAACCCAAAAAAATGCAAAAATATGAAACAGTTTTGAACACACTAAAAGACAATAATTCCTGAGAAAGAGCAAACAAACAAATTGAGTCCTATGATTGCCCCAGCTCAGCATCTTAAAAGAATTTCCATGCTAAGCAGCAGGGAAGGAGAACCCAGGTGGAAGCAGTGGACTGAATGAATTAAGAAAGCAGAGTTGAGATTTGGGGAGAACAAGGTGGCTTGAGTTTGCAGAGAATCAGAGAGAAGAGCACTGCACAAACATGTAAATGTGGCTACCGAGGTTCCCCTTGAGTTTTCAACTGAGTGCTATTGAGTACATATTGTGTAACTAAACTGCCAAAGCCCAAGATACAATCTGAAAGGATTAGAGGAAACAGTTCCCAGCAATTACATAAAATTAGGAATAGTGTCTTTTCCCACCAGCTCATTGGGAAACATGATTTGCAAGGCACTGAAGACAGTACTCCAAAACATTTTGTCTCAGTAGTAGGGAAGAATTAGCCTTAGACTAAGCACTGCTCCAGTCTTATTAAACAAAGTTTAAAAGCAAGACCCAAAATGAGCAACCTGATTTTAAGTAACTTAACTATGACCCAGAACAATACTAAAGAATATTGACAGAAACACAAAAATATTGAAGCATACAAAAATATCCATCACCTAAGAAGGTAAAATTTGCAACATATTTGTAAATATAACTCATGGCCAAATATTGTCAAACATGTAAAGAAGTAGGAAAATACAAACCATAATGAGGAAACAAATCAGTCAGTTATAATCAACTTAGAACTGACACAGATGGTAGAATAAATAGACAAGGGTATTAAAACAGTCATTATGAACTCCATATGTTCAAAAAATTAAGAATGGAAGATTTAAAAAGATAGAAATCAAGCTTATAGAGAGAAAAACTGCAATGTCTGAATTGAAAATACACTGGACAAGAATGATGCCAGATTAGACATGGCAAAATAAAAGGATATGAAATTGAAGACTTAACAGTAGACATTATCCAAACTAAAACACAGAAATAAAGTAACAAAAACAGTAAAAAATGCATCAGTGATCTGTAAGACAACTTTAGGCAGCCTACTATTCAGTAATTGGGATACTAAGCACGGAGGAGGTATGAAAAAAATATTTTCGAAAAAGTATTTTTCAATTGCGGAAAAAATAAATATAGGGATCCCAGAATCTCAGCAAACTCCGTCACAAGCAGCATGAAAAATAATCAAAAGAGGAAATACTTTAAAAGTAGGTAGAGAACAAAAATACATGTTATGCAAAGAGGAAAAAAGATGAGGATGACAGTAGATATCTCATCAGAAGCAATGCAAACAAGAAAAGAGTAGGCAGTAATGCAACCGAAAAAGAAATCTGAAAATTCCTAAATATGTAGAAACAAACAAACAAACAACAATAACAAAAAACACTTTAAAATTGTAAATTGGTAAAAGATCAAATGTTTTTAAATTACCGAGTATTTTTAACTGAATGGTAATGAAAAATTCACCAAAATTGTGAAATGTTACTAGTCTGTAGATGGACATTTATAGTTTCAAAAGCTTATATTAGAAAAGGAAAAAAAAAAAAAACCTCAACTCAATGATCTCAGTTTTCCACGTTAAGAAACAGACAGACAAAGAAAAAAAATAAATTTGAAATACAAAAGGGAAAATAAAGCTTAGAACACAAATCAATGAAATAGAAAACAGAATAATGGCGAAAAAAATCAATGAAATCAAAGCTGTTTGGTGGGGAAATCAATTAAATTGATGAACTTCAAGTCAGATTAACCTTCAAAAAAAGAGAAAGTACACAAATTACCAACATAAGAATTGAGAGATTCTTATATTGAGAGAGGTGACACAGCTATTAAAAGAAAGATAACAAAATATTGACAACAATTCTATAAATGCATATGAATAGGACAAATCTTTGAAAGACACAAACTACCAAAACTCATTCAAGAAGAAATATTGCCTGAGTAGTCTTCTAAATATTAAAGAATTTAAATGTATGGTTAAAATACCTTTCCACAAAGAAAACGTCATGTCCACAAGGCTTCACTTGGAATTCCACGAGATATTTTTTAAAAGAAACATAAATTCTACCCAAACTACCCTCATACATTGCTAGTGGGAATGTAAAATGATATAAACACTGTGGAAAACAGTTTGAGTCATTTTTTAACAGTTACTGTATGGTCCAACCATTCTACTCACAGTCCTCGCACTGTATTTCTCTTTATTCAAGAGAAATTAAAGCAAATATTCACACCAAAACTGGTACACACATGTTCACAGCGGCTTTATTCGCAATGGCCCCAAACTGGAAACAACCCAAGCCTCCATCAATATGTGAGTGGCATAAGCAAGCCGTATTTATCTGTCAATGGAATACTATTTAGCAATAAAATGAACTATTGAAATACTAGCATACATGGATAAATCTCAAAATAATTATACAAAATAAATCAGAAAGAAAGCAGTACATGGTGTTTGATTCTGTTTATATAAAGATCTAGAAGATACAAGCTAAATTATTTTGATAGAGAGCCTAGCAGTGAATGCCTGGGGAGTGGGAACATGGTAGGGGTGGATATGGGTAGGAGGGAGAGATTGCAAGGGGGCAATAGAAAATTTGGGGGGATTATGGATATGTTTATCCATCTTGATGGATATGATGTATTCACAGTTGTATGCTTATATCAAAACAAGTTTTATACTTTAATGCAGTTTAATATAAGCATTTTTAACATCAATTATACCTGTTAAATATATGTAGATGTTAAAAAAGAAAAAAAATCAGATTTACATAAAAAGAGCTTATGAGTATCCTCATGCCTCTATCCTTAAACCAGATCCTCACACTCAAATTCAGCATGGTATTACCTTATTTGAAATATTATTTACCTACACATGATTATCGATTTCTAAGTTTACTAAAGATTAATTGTAAAGATTAAAGGTCTTTTGTTTTCTTCATTATTAGGTAGGATGGTAGAAGATCTAAAAAAAAGTAGTTGATATTGACAGATAAAGACTTGTAACATGCGTAAATGTACCTATACTATGTAAAACATAGCCGTGTGCATCCATACAAACTGCCTTGAGTCATAAGAGCAGTCTCTATTCTTGTAAAGCATTAGCTTTGCTCCCATGTACCAAGGACTGAGTTAATTACTTTATATGCATTCCCTCATTTAATGCTCATAGCAAACCTATGAATCAGCACGTGTACTGAGACTGAGCAACATGTTTAAGATCACGTAGCAATAAGTAGCAGAGAGATTTGAACCCAGTTTATTATGAAGCCAGAGTCATCTCCTAACCGCTTCACTCTGCCGCGTTTTAGAATAAATGCAGTGTTACTGTCTTGTATTTACCTTCGATATATACACAAAACAGAATATTTAGAGAATCAATTACTTTTCTTTTAAGAAACATAAAAATAATGACTCAAAACTCTAGCTGTGTGTCAGTGTTCCTCAAAGTAAAATGAGATCATTATTATCCTATAGAGATGGAATAAAGGCGGATGAAGAACAGCAGTTTAGCCATAATAATTTCATTAGGACAAATCTGTGGAGAGATGAAAGGAACAGATCACTAACAGATTGCTAGTGAAATGGAGAGTGTGTTGAAGTCGTTGAATGTGCTAACACTTACAGAAATGAAAGTTGAAATGCTTCAGAGGATTGAAAAAAAAAAAAACGAAAGCAATATTTTCTATCTGTCTTAGCACATCAGGAAAAGGGAAAATGCATATTTTGTCAATTCCGTCTAGTCATTGATCTCTTTTGTATGCTCAGTCTAATGAGGCAGGTAGGGGAAATGCATAATGGTTCTTGCATGTGTGCTTTACTGGATTCAGATTATTGTGCAGAACTAAATTGTTTCACAAAAGAAGGCGTATTTAAGTGGATACATCCTTTATTATCATAAAAATAAAAAATTTAATTTATCAGAATTTTTAAAAAGGAGTTGTTACAATAGCTAACTCTGAACTGCTTCTAAAGCCTTACTGCAAGTTATTATAGCTAAACCAATAACAAAAGAAAACAAAAAATCCCCCAAACATCTATTTTACCAGTGCTGTTTCTGTAACACTGAACCTATCTATGTTTTCAGGATTGTTCCCAGTTCTTTCATCCAATAAAACTTCTGCCAGTAGGAGATCATTCCTTATGTTTGACATCAATTCTTTTTTTAAAAAGCATTAGACTATAGAAAAATTAATTGAATTCAAATCAACTAATGCAAAAACAGAATAGCAACACACATACACACCTTTGAAATACAAACCAGCTTTTTCTTTACATCTAAAGAGAATTTTAATATAATATTTAATAATGGTATATTTTACCAAATATAATTAGCAGCTTTTTACCATTTTAACTGAAGTTCCTAACACTTTGCTAAGCATTTTATAAGTGCTCAATTTAAAAAAAATTGGATTTGTAAAATGTGAGACCTCTGCAAAGCATGAAAAATTTTTAATAAGAAAATTAATAAGAAAGTTACCCATTACACGTAATACTATTATTCAACCAGAAGTGGTATATATCTTTATAATCTTTCATGTTGTATATAGAAATATTTTTAATATTACAAATAGTTTATATTTTGACTCTATTAACCATTCAGAATTTGAAGAATTTCCACTATCCTAAATATTCTCTGAATACAATATGGTAGTGGACATATGTTACAGCCAAATTTTCCTGTTACACATATAACATTAGTTCATGTAGGTGTTCATTTTCCCCATGTAATTCTGTTTCCTAATATAGCTATTGTTAATAGTTTGAATACCTTTAGAACTCTTGATAAATATTTTAATTTTTAAAACTTTAATTAATTTACTCTTCCAGGAAATGTCCTTGCTCTATACGATTTTACTCTCTCTCCCTCTGCGCGCGCACGCACGCACACACACACACACACACACACACACACACGCATATATTGCCAAACCTCTCGGAGTAGTAAATTCTTCTAAAGTATTATTATTTATTGTGATAAAATATACATAACCTAAAATTTACTATCTTAATCATTTTTAAAGTATACAATTCAGTGGTATTAAATACATTCATAACACTTTTCAATCATAATTGTCATCCATATCCCTAACTTATTTCTTCTTATAAAACTGAAACTCTATACTCATTAAACAAAAACTCTCCATTTCTCCCTAGCTCCAGGCCCTGACAACAACTATTCAACTGTCTGTCTCTATGCTTTTGACTACTCTAAGTATTTCATACACATATTTGTTTTGTTTTGTTTTGTTTTTTTGAGACAGGGTCTTGCTCTGTTGCCCAGGCTGAAGTGCAATGTTTCAATCGTGGCTCACTGCAGCCTTGACCTCCTGGGCTCAAGTAATCCTCCTATCTCAGCCTTCCAAGTAGCTGCGAATACAGGCATGCACTACCACACTTAGCTAATTTTTTACCTTTTGTAGAGACAGAGTCTGGCTGTGTTGCCCAGTCTAGTCTCAAAACTCCTGAGCTCAAGAAGTTCTCCCACCTTGGCCTCCCAAAGTTCTGGGATTACATGCATGAGTCACTGTGCACAGTATTTATCTTTCTGTGACTGGCCTATTTCACTTAGCATAATGTCCTCAACGTTCATCCATGTTCTAGCATATGCCAGAATCCCCTTTCTTTTTAAGCTGAATAATATTCCATTGTATGGATACAGCATATTTTGCTTATCCATTCATCTGTTGATGGACACTTGAGTTGCTTTATGTTTTAGCTATTGTGGATAATGCTGTTATAAACATGAGTGTATATTAATATCTTTTTGAGACGCTGATTTCACTTCTTTTGGCTATATACTGAGAAGTTAAATTGTAGGATTATATGGCAATTCCATGTTTAATTTATTTAATTAATTTTTTCTATTTTATTAATATGTAATGTTACGTATTTATGGGGTACATTTGAGTGTTACACGCAAAGAGTGTGTAATGATCAATTCAAAGTAATCGAGGTGTACATCACCGTGTTTATCACAATTTCAAATAGGTATCATTTCAAGTTGACTCTTCTAGTTACTCTAGATTAAATAATATTGCTGACAAGTATAGTCACCGTAGTTTGCTCTAAAACATTAGAACTCATTTCCTCTATATAATGTATGTTTGCACCCATAACCAACTTCTCTTCATTAGGCAATAAATTTCGTTGTCTTTTTTTTACTGTTTTAGACTTCAAGTCATTTTTATCTGATATAAGTGTTGCTACTCTTGGTCACTTCTGGTTTCTACTTGCATGAAACACTATTTTTTATCCATATACTTTCAACCTACATGTATCTTTATAGATAAAATGCATTTCTTCTAGGCAGCCTATAGTTGAATCATGTTTTTTGTTTTAAAAAAATCCATTTAGCCATTCTATATCTTTAATTGAAAATTTTAATCAATTTACAGTCAGGGTAATTATTGATATATGATGTTTTGTTCCTGTCATATTGTTTTTTGTTTTTGTTCCTGTCATATTGTTTTTTGTTCCCTGCCCTGCTCCCGCTCACCATTCCCAGTTTCTGGTATCCATCAGTCCATGATATCAAGGTTTTCAGCTCTCACAGTATTCATGTTTCTGTGCCTGGCTTTTTTCACTTAAGATAATGACCTCCATTTCCATCCATGTTGCTGCAAATAACATGATTTCATTCTTTTCATGGCCAAATTTCATATGGCCAGTATATCATTGTGTATATATACCACATTTTCTTTATTGATTCATCCACTGATGGGCATTTGGGTGGATCCTATATCTTTGCTATTGTGAATAGTGTTGCTATGAACATAAGAATGCAGCTATCCCTTTGATATACTGATTTCCTTTGGATAGATACCCAGTAGTGGGATGGTTGGGTCATATGGTAGTTATTAGTTTTTTGAGAAATCTCCATTCTGATACCAGCTGCACTTATTTACATCCCCACCAAGAGTATATAGGAGTTCCTTTCTGTCTTCATCCTTGCCTGCATCTGTTATTTTCTTTTCTTTTTATAACAGCTGTTCTAACTGAGGTAAGATAATGCCTTATTGTGGTTGATTTACATTCCTCTAATGATTAGTGATGTTGAACATTTTTGTTTATATTTTCAAAGAATAAAGTTCATTTGGTTGATTCTTTATATTGTTATTTTCATTTCTATTTCATTTAGTTCTGCTCTGATCGTTATCATTTTTTTTCAGCTGATTTTGTATCTGATTTGTTCTCGCTTTTTTAGTTCTCTAAAGTGTATCCTTAGATTATTTGAAATCTTTCTGTTTATTAACAAAATGTAGGCTTTTATTACTGTCAACTTTCCTCTTAGCACTGCTTTTTCTGTTTCCCACATGTTTTGGTATGTTGTCTTCCCATTTTCATTTGTTTGAAGTCATTTTTAGATTTCCATCTTAATTTTTCATCAAACCAATGGTTGTTCATAAGCATGTTGTTTAATTTCTATGAATTTAAATATTTTCCTAAGTTACTCTTGGTATTGATTTCCAGTTTTATTTCATCGTGATCAGAAAAGATACTTGATATGATTTTGATTTTTATTAATATTCTGAAGTATGTTTGGTGGTCTAATATATGGTCAACACTGGCAAAGGTTTTATTTGTTGATGAAAATAATGTGTATTCTGTATGTGTTAGATTAAGTGTTCTGTAAATGTTTTTTACTCAGTTTAAGTCTATGTTTATTTTCTGTGTAGAAGATCTGTCTAGGTAGATCTTTACTAGATCTAATAAAATTGCTTTATGAACCTGGAGTGTTAATATTTGTGTGCATATATATTTAAAATTGTTATATTCTCTTACTGGATTGATATCTTTATCATCATGCAATGAACTTCTTTCTCTTTTTTTACTGTTTTTGATTTTAATTCATTTTTATCTGATATAAGTATTGCTACTCCTGTTCACTTTTGGTTTCTACTTATGAAATATCATTTTGCATCCCTTTACTTTCAATCTACATGTTTCTTTACACATAAAATTCATTTCTTCTAGGCAGCATACAGTTGAATCATGTTTTTTGTTTTCAAAAATCCATTTAGCCAGTCTATATCTTTAATTGAAAATTTTAATCAATTTACAATCAGGGTCATTATTGATATATGAGGTTTAGTTCCTGTCATTTTTTTTTTTTTTATTTTCTTGTTCTTTTGCATATTCTTTGTTCCTTTCTTTTTCTCTTATTGATTGTCTTTGTGATTTGTTGAATTTCTGTGGTGAAGCAATATGAGTCTTTTCTCTTCCTCATTTGTATGTTTGCTTTACCTGTAAGTTTTATATTTTCATGTGCTTTCATGATGATAACTGTTCTCTCATTTACAAGTTTAGGACTCCATTGAGGATTTTTTGTTAGGCAGGTCTGCTGATAATAAAGTCCCTCAACATTTGCTTGCCTTGAAAGACTGTTTCTCCTTCAGTTATAAAGGATAATTTTGCTGGATATAGTACCCTTGGCGGGCAATTCTTTTTATTTTCATAACTCTGTATATGTCCATCCATTCTCTCCTGGTCAGTAAGACTTCTGCTAATAAGTCTGCTGTTGATCTGATGGGGACTTTTTAAACAGGTGACTAGATACTATTCTCTTGCAGTTTTTAGAATTGTCTTTTTATCACTGACTTTACACAGTTTGACTATAATATTCTGTTGAGAAGAACTTTTTGCATTGTATCTGATTGGAGATTGCTGACACTCCTATATCTGGGTGTCTAAATATCTTGCTGAATATGGAAGTTTTCATCTATCATCTCAAAAAATAAATTTTCAAACACTTTTGTTCTCTTATTGCCTTTGGGGATACCAATAATTCATGTATTTTTATCACTTTATGGTGTCCTATGTATCACAAAGATGTTGCTTTCTTATTTTTTATTTTTGGTCTGATATCTGAAAATATCTGTCTTCAGACTCTGAGATTCTCTCTTCTGCTTAGTCTAGTCTATTGTTGAAGCTTCCAAGTATATTTTGTATTCCATTCAAGGAATTTTTATTTCCAGCTTTTCTATGTTTTCTCTTTTTCTTGTGATATATCTCCTTGGTAAATTTGTCATTCATATGTTCAAATGTTTTTCTGATTTTTATGTATTTTTTAAAGAATTTCTCTTATATTTCACTGTGCTTTTTAGTATTATATTTTTTTATTCTTTTCTGGAATTTTGTGAATTTATTTTTTATTAGAATCTGTTGCTGAGGAATTAATATATTTCCTTGGAAGTGTCATATTTCATTGCTTTTTTCCTTACATTGATATCTGTACACCTGGTCTAATAGTCACTTCTTCCAGTTTTTAAATTTGCTTTCATAGGAGAGGATGTTTTCCTGAAGATTTGTCAGTGGTGTTGTTTAGATAGGGCCTTTTAGCTTTGATTATGGGCGCATGTGGTAGTATAGTCTCTGTATGATTTTTTTTGCCTGTAAACAACAGCATCAGTGGTATCTGTGATTTCCTCAGTGGTTTAGCCAGTGGTTACTAGTGGAGGCTCTGGTGAAGTTTTACTGCGGACAGGAATGCCAGGTGGGCCAGTCTTTGGGCCCCAGTGGTGGCATCACTGATGCCTGATCTTAAGCCCTAAGACACTGTATGTTGACACCAATGTTAGCAGAACTAGGAGGCCGAATTCTTGGGCTATGGGGTGACTTGCTAAGATGCCAGTAGTGGCGGCAGTGTTCCAGGTGGGTGAGAATATTCTTGGAGCACTGGAAAGCTGAAATGATATAGGCAATGGCAGTAGCAGTGGTGGGAAAATCCTCTGGGTCCCAGGTGTTGTGCAGTGGTAGTGGCAGTGACTGTAGTGGGGCATCACCACTGACAGCACCAGGCATGCAACTCTCTGGCAGGAGCACCCCAGCACTGCAGAGAGGGAGAGACAAATCTTGGCTTTCACGTGTGAGCTCAGGCACAGAAGCCACACTATCACTGGGTGTAGAGTTGTGACTCACATATCTAGACAGGCAGACCTTCAGCAATTTTTCCACTTCCTCTGGTGGCAGCATCAGTGGCAGTTGTGTCTACAGTAAGGTTGTGAAGGGGCAGGAGAGGTCTTGCTCTCTATTTGTGAGCCTGAACACGGAAACTATAGCACCAGTAGAAAGGTATCATATTCTCCACTTATAAGGCCAAGTACAGAGTTTGTGCCACTGCTCAAGGCAAGGCCACTTCTCACAGCCCCAGACAGATAACTGTCAGGCTCTGGAAAGTACATGCTTTGGATCTCTTTTTGGAAGGGGTTGTCTTTTTGGTGTACTGTGCTGTCATTTCCCTGGGCTGCAATACTGGGGATTTCACAGCACCTTTAGATCCAGCCAATACTGGGAAGATATGGAAGCTGTGCTCTCCAAGGCAAGATGCAGTCCCCTGATGGCTGTGCACTCGCAATGGCACCTGGCTACAGCCACTTAAGTCTCAGTTCCACAGTGGGCAAGGAATAAACAACACAGCATGAGTTTCCTTTCTCTTGCAGTGCTCTCGCAGCGGCTCCAAATCACTGCTCATGTGTGTCAGGTTTTATGAGAGTAGAAGGATTCTCCTATGGTTGGGTGGAGATGTAGATTGCTGAAGTTCTCTCACTTAACCTTTACCTAAAATACTGAGCCCTTCCAGGCTCCTGGTTGATCTCAGCAAAATTGGCTGCTTGTTTCTTTCTTCTGTGCCTCAGAAGAAAGAAGCAAGAAAGAAATTTCCTGTGACTTCCCTGTTAGACTCTATTGTTCTTTCGTAGATGTTTTACTTGAGATAAAATTATCTATGCATAACATTTGTTATTTCTGGAGAGGGCATGTATCTGATATCACTAGTCAGCCATCTTCAGCCTGAATCTTGTTTGGGAGTTTTTTGAAAAACTACCATACTGTTTTCCACAGTGGTTGTACCATTTTACATTCATACCTAAGGTGCAAAGTGCATCATGTTCTTGCCAATACTTGCTATTTTCTGTGTGTGTGTATTTTTCTTTTTTTTAAATAGTAACAATTGTAAAGGGTGTGAAGTGAAATCTCTTTGGAGTTTTGATTTGCATTTTCCTATTGATTAGTGATGATGGTCTCTTTTTATGTGCTTATTGTTCATTTGTATATCTTCTTTGAAGAAATGTATATTCAAGTCTTTTGCTCATTTTGAATTGGTTTATTTTGTTGTTTTTAAATTTTGTAATGTCTCCATATATTTTGGATAATAACCCCTCATTAGGTATATTATTTGATAATACTGTATCCCATTCTTAGACATTTTTTTACTCTGTTGATACTGTATTTTGATACACTTTTTAAAACAATTTTATTTCTCTTTCAATTTGTTTTGTCTGATTTCATTGCCTGTGTTTTTGCTGGCATATCTAAGAACTTTTGCTGAATTCAATGCCATGAAGATTTTAATTTTGTTTTCTTCTAAGATAGTTTTAGGTATTACATTTAAGTCTGATTCATTTTGAGTTTACATTTGTTTAGGATGTTAGATGAGGGGCTAACTTCCTTCTTTTCACTATGGATATCCATTTTTTCCAGTATCATTGTTAACAAGACTATCCTTTCCCCTGTAAATGGTCTTAGAATACTTGCCCAAAATATTTTGACCATCTATTCCAGGACTGATTTATCAATTCTGTTCTATTTTTGATCTATATGTTTGGTTGTTAAACAAGTGCCACATTGTTTTTATGACCATAGTTTTGTAGTACGTTTTGAAATAAAGAAGTATAAGCCCTACAATGTTATTATTCTCTTTCAAGGTAATTTTGGCTATTGGGAACCACTTGAGAGTCCACACGAATTTTGGCATAGATTTTTAAATTGTAATCCTAATGACAAAAAGTCATTAGTATTTTGGTTGTGATTGCTTTCAATCTGTAGATCTCTTTGGGCAGTATTGACAGTTTACAATGCTAGTTTTCCAATTCATGAACATGGGATGTATTTCTTTATTTATGCTTTCTCTTTTTTCAGCAATGTTTTGAAGTATCATTATATACGTCTTTCATCTCCTTGGCTAAATCCTAGGTATTTTATTCATTTTGATGCTATTGTAAACTACATTGTTTTGATAGTTTTCTTTTCAGATTTTTCATTGTTAGTTCATAAAAATGCAACTGATTTTTACGTGTTGACTTTGTATTCTGCTTATTTTTTAATGTATTTATTAGTTCCAACATATTTTTGTAAAATCTTTAGGACTTTTTTTTTACATATGATTATATCATCTGCAAACAGAGATAATTTTACTATTTCTTTTTAATTGAGGGATCTGTTATTTTTTTGGTTGCCTAACTGCTCTGGTCAGAACATCCAGTACTATATTGAATTGAGGGGATAAAAGCAAGTATCCTTGCCTTCTTCCTAATCTTAGAAGAAAATATTCAATACTTCAATGTTGAATATGATGTTCAATGTAAGTTCTGCCTATAAGAATTTTGTTGTGTTGAATTATTTTCTAGTTTGTTGAATATTTTTATCCTGAAAGAATTTGATTTTTGCCAAATGATTTTCCTGCATTAATTGAGATGATCATGTAGTTTGTTTTCTTCATTCTGTTAATATAGTATATGGCATTGATTGATTCTCCTATGTTGATTCATCCTTGCATTTCAGGAAAAATCATGGTCATGAAATATAATCCATTTGATATGATGCTGAATTAGGTTTACTGGTAATTGGTTTAGAAGTTTTGCATCAGAATTCATAAAGGAGATTGGTCTATAGATTTCTTATTTTGTAAGACTTATCTTTCTATGACTTTTGTGTCAGGATTATTCTGGCCTCATAGAATGAGTTATGAAGTGTTACCTCCTCTTCAATATTTTGGAAATATTTGAGGATTGGTATACTCAAATAATTTCTGCTTTAAATGTTTGGTAGCATTCACCCATAAGGCTATCAGGTCCAAGCCTTTTTCCTTGTTGAAAATTTTGTTTTGTTTTATTTTTTTGTTTTGTTTTGTCTTTTTTAACTGATTCAATCTCTGCACTAATTGTACGTCTGTTTAGATTTTCTATTTCTTCAAATTTACTTTTGATAGCTTTAGTATTTCTAAGAATTCATCAGTTTTATCTATATTATTCAATATATTAATGTATAATTATTAGTAATGCCCTCTTATAATGTATTTTATTTCTGTATAATGCATAGTAATGTTCCACTTTCATTTCTTATATTAGTAATTTTAATCTTCTCTCTTTAGCATCTAGCTAAAGCTTTGACAACTTTGGAGATTTTTTTCAAGAAACCAACTTAGGGTTACATTTCATTTTTTCTGTTTTTCTATTCTCTATTTTATTTGTCTATGTTCAAATATTTATTATTTCTTTATTTCTGGTAGTAGTGGGTTTATTTATGTATTTATTTATTTTTAGTATTTTGTAAAGTTAGTAAGTTGCAAAGTTAGGCTGTTGCTTTCAAATCTTTATTTGTTTAACTGAAGCATTTATGGTTACAAATTACCTGCCTAGAACTGCTTTCATTGCATCCCATGAGTTTTTGTATGTTGTGTTTTATTTTTCATTCATCTCTAAGTATTTTCTAAATTTCCTTATAATTTCTTCTTTGATCAACTTTTCAGTCCATTTGGTTGTTTAATATTATGCTGTTTAATTTTCACAAATTTGTGACTTTATCAGTTTAGCTTCTGTTACCAATTTCTAACTTTATCTTGTGGTTTAAAAAAACGCTTTGTATGCAATCTCTCATTTTACTTCTATGAAGACTTAATTTGTGGCCTCACATATGGTGTATCCTGGAAAATGTCTCATATGCACTGCTGTTGTTTTTAAATAGAGTGTTCTGTATATTTCTATTTGATTTAGTTGATTTCTTGTATAATGTGTTTTAATCTCCTATGTGCTCATCCATATCTGGCTATTCTGTGCATTATAGAAAGTAATGTACCCAAGTTTCTATTATTGCATAAATATCTATTTTGCCCTTTAATTCTGTTCATTTTGCTTTATATATTTTGATAGCCTGTTATTAGGTGCCTAAATATAATAGTTACATATTCTTGCTACATTTGAATGTTTTATTAATAGGTAATGTTCTTCATTGTTATTCATGGACCTTCTGCCATGGCTCACGCCTGTAATCCCAACACTTTGGGAGGCCGAGTAGGGTGGATCATGAGGTCAGGAGCCCGAGACCAGCCTGGTCAGCATGGTGAAACCTCGTCTCTACTAAAAATACAAAAATTAGCTGGGTGTGGTGGCTGGTGCCTGTAATCCCAGCTACTTGAAAGACTGAGGCAGGAGAATCTTTTTAACCTGGGAAGTGGAGGTTGCAGTGAGCTGAGATCGGGCCAATGACCTCCATTCTGGGTGACAGGGGGAGACTCCATCTCAAAAATAAAAATAAAAATAAATTTCCAATATAAAATTCATTTTGTTTGATAGCTTAGTCACTTCTCTCTTTTCTGTACTATTTTCATGTAATATCTTTTCATTCTTTCACTTTCAATCTACTTGTGTGTTTGGACTTAAAATGGGTGTCCTGTAGGCAGGATATAGTTTGCTTCTGTTTTTCTTGCCTGTTTGTTTGTTTTAGATTTTTTTTTTTATTTTAATGTAGTCTAAGTAACTTATGTTTTCTTTGTTGCTTGTGCTTTTGATGTCATGTGTGGTTTTTTGTTTGTTTGTTTGTTTGTTTTTTGTGTTTTTTTTTTCTTTTTTTTGAAATGGATTCCCACTCTGTCACCCAGGCTGGTGGGCAGTGGCATGATCTCAGCTCACTGCAATCTCCACTTCCTGGGCTTAAATGATTCTCCAGCCTCAGCCTCCCAAGTAGCTGGGATTACAGGTGTGCACCACCACACCCAATTAAGGTTTTTTGTTTGTTTGTTTGTTTGTTTGTTTGTTTTAAGCTATACTTCTAATCTCTGTCTTTTGATTGAAGAGCTTAATATACTTACATTTAAAGTAATTACTGATAAATATGTCCTTACATCAGCCATTTTGCTATGTGTTTCATATATTCCTTATAACAATTTTGATCTTTACATTCTGCATTACTGCTTACTTTTATGTTGTTTTTGCTTATAACATTTAAATTCATTTCTCACTTTGTTTTGTGTATATTCTATAGCAATTATCTTAATGATTCCCAAGGTGTATTAGTCTGTTCTCACACTGCTAATAAAGAAATACCTGAAACTGGGTAATTTAAAAAGGAAAGAAGTTTAATTGACTCACACTTCAGCATGGCTGGGGAGGCCTCAGAAAACTTACCAGCATGGTTGAAGGGAAACAAACATGTCCTTCTTCACATGGCAGCAGGAGAGAGAAGAATGAGAGCTTAGTGAAGGGGGAAGCTCCTTATAAAACCATCAGGTCTCACGAGAACTTACTCACTATCATGAGAATAGTATAAAGGAATTGCCCTCATGATTCAATTACCTCCTACCAGATTCCTCCCATGATATGTGGGGATTATGGGAACTACAATTCAAGATGAGATTTAGGTGGAGACACAGCCAGACCATATCATTCTTTAAATCATATCATTCTGCCTCTGGCCCCTCCCAAATCTCATGTTCCCACATTTCAAAATACAATCATGCCTTCCCAACAGTCCCCCAAAGTCTTAACTCACTCCAGCATTAATTCAAAAGTCCAAGTTCAAAGTCTCTAAGACAAGGCAAGTCCCTTTCACCTATGAGCCCATAAAATCAAAAGCAAGTTAGTTACTTCCTAGATACAATGGAGGTACAGAAATTGGGTAAATACACCCATTTCAAATGGGAGAAATTGGCCAAAATGAAGACATTGCAGGTCCCATGCAAGTTCAAAATCCAGTAAGTCATTCATTAAACCTTAAAATTCCAGAAGGATCTCCTTTGATTTCATGTTTCACATTCAGGTCACACTGATGTAAGAGGTGGACTCCTATGGGCTTAGGCAGCTCTGCCCCTCTAGCTTTTGATGCAAACTGTCATTGGATCTACCATTCTGGGGTCAGGGGGATGGTGGCCCTCTTCTTACAGCTCCACTTGGCAGTGCCCCAGTGGGGGACTCTGTGTGGAGCCTCTGATCCCACATTGGTTACCCATGAGGGCCTAACCCCTGCAGCAAACTTCTGTCTGCACATTGAAGCATTTCCATACTTTCTCTGAAATCTAGGAGGAGGTTTCTAAACCTCAGTTCTTGACTTCTCTGCACCTGCAGGCTTAATACCACGTGCATGTTGTCAAGACTCGGTGCTTTCAGCCTCTGAAACCATGGCCTGAGCTGTACCTTAGCTCCTTTTAGTCACAGCTGGAGTGGCTAGGATGCGGGACACCAAGCCCCTAGGCTGCACACAGCACTGAGGCCCTGGGCCCAGCCCAGACAACCATTTTTTCCTTCTAAGTCTCCAGGCCTGTAATTGGTCACGCTGCCATAAAGGTCTCTGGCATGCCTTGGAGACATTTCTTCCATTATCTTGTAGATTAGTGTTTGGTTTTTCGTTACTATGCAAATTTATACAGTAGGTTCAAATTTCTCCCTACTGCATCATCAGGCTGCAAGCTTCTTAAACTTTTATTTTCCGCCTCCTCTTGAACACTTTGCCACTTAGAAATTTCTTCTGCTGGATACCTTAAATCATCTCTCTCAAGGTCAAAGTCCCACAGATCTCTAGGGCAGGGGCAAAATCCTATCAATCCCTTTGCATAGCAAAAGTGACCTTTACTTCAGTTCCCAACAAGTTCCTCATCTCTATCTGAGACCACCTCAGCCTGGACTTTATAGTCCATATGATTATCAGCATTTTGGTGAAAGCCATTTCACAAGTCTCTAGGAAGTTACAAACTTTCCCACATCTTCCTGTTGTCTGCGCCCTCCAAGAATGTAGGAAGTTACAAACTTTCTCACATTTTCCTGTCTTTTTCTGAGCACTCCAAACTGTTCCAACCTCTACTTGTTACCTAATTCCAAAGTTGCTTCTACATTTTCAAGTATCTTTACAACAGCAACCCACTACCTGATACCAATTTACTGTATTAGTTTGTTCTCACGCTGCTAATAAAGACATAAGTAAGACTGGGTAATTTATATAGGAAAGAGATTTATATGACTCCCAGTTTAGCATGGCTGTGGAGGCCTCATAAATATTACAATCATGGCAGAAGGCAAAGGGGAAGCAAGACATGTCTTCATATGGTCAGAGCAGGAGGATGGCAGCTTTCCTATACAGCAACAACAGCAAAAGTAAGAGCCAAATCAGAAAAAACCATCCTGTTCACAGTTGCCACAAAAAGAATAAAATACCTAGCAATACAGCTGAGGAGATGAAATTTCTCTACAATGAGAAATACAAAACACTGATCAAAGAAACCAGAGAAGACACAATCAAATGAAAAAAAATGTCCCATGTTCATTAATTGTATATTAGTCCATTTTCACACTGCTATAAAGAACTTGAGACTGTGTAATTTGTAAATAAAATGAGTTTCATTGACTCACAGTTCTGCATATAACTTAATGTTTTCAAGATCAGCCAGGTCACATCTTGAATGCTTTGCTGCTTAGAAATTTCTTCCACCAGATACCCTAAATCATCTCTCTCAAGTTCAAAGTTCCACAGATCTCTAGCGCAGGGGCAAAATGCCACCAGTCTCTGAGACCACCTCAGCCTGGACTTCATTGCCCATATCACTATCAACATTTTGGTTAAAACTCTTCGACAGGTCTTTCAGAAGTTCCAAACTTTTCCACATCTTTCTGTCTTCTCCTGAGCCCTTCAAATTTTTCCAACTTATGCGTGTTTTCCAGTGTCAAATTTGCTTCCACATTTGTAATTTATCTTTGTAGCAGTACCCAGCTCCTAGTATCAATTCTCTGTATTAGTCTGTTCTTACACTCTTATAAAGATACCACTTGAGACTGGGTAATTAATAAAGAGAGGAGGCTTAACTGACTCACAGTTCTGCATGATTGGGCGGTCACAGGAAACTTACAATCATGGAGCAAGGCAAAGGGGAGGCAAGCATCTTGTTCACTCAATGCTATTCCTGTCAAACCTGGTGGAACCCGGTTCACCCTCAACATGTGGGGATTACAATTTGAAATGAGATTTGGGTAGGGACACAGAGCCATATCAAGTAGGAAAAATCAGTATCATTCAAATGGCCATACTGCCCAAAGCAATTTTCTGACTCAATGCTATTCCTATCAAATTACTAACGACATTCTTCACAGAACCAGAAAAAAAAAAAAAAAAAAAAAAAAAAAAACCAACTATTTTAAAATTCATATGGAACCAAAAACGAAACAGAATAGCCAAGGTAATACTAAGTAAAAAGAACAAAGCTGGAAGCAACATATTACCCAACTTCAAACTATACTACAGGGCTGCAGTAAACAAAAAAAGCATGGTACTTGTACAAAAACAGGCACATAAATCAATAGAACAGAATACAGATTCCAGAAATAAGGTCACACTTCTATGACCATCTGATCTTCTTCAACAAAGCTGACAAAAACAAGCAATAGAGAAAATACAAATAATTGATGCTGGGCCATATGCAGAAGATTGAATCTGGACCCCTTCCTTACACAATATACAAATATACAAAAATCAACTCATGTTGCATGAAAGACTTAAATGTAAAACCCCAAACAATAGAAATCCTGGACGACAACCAAGGTAATACCATCTTGGACATAGGGACAAGCAAATATTTCATGACAAAGATGCCAAAAGCAATTGCAATAAAAGCAAAAGTTTACAAGTGGGATCTAAATAAGCTTAAGAGCTTCTTCACAGCAAAAGAAACTATAAACAAACCACCTACAGAATGGGAGAAAATATTTGCAAGCTATGCATCTGACAAAGGTCCAATACTCAGCATCTATAAGGAATTTAAAGAAATGTACAAGATTAAAACAACTTTATTAAAAAGTGGGCCAATGACATGAACAGACACACCTCAAAAGAAGACATACATGTGGCTAACAAGCATTAGAAAAATCTCAGTATCATTGATCATTAAAGAAATGTAAATCAAAAGCACAATGAGATACCATTTCAGACCAGTTAGAATGGCTACTACAATGCTGGTGGATCTCTTGAGGTCAGAAGTTCAAAAACCAGCTTGGACAACATGGTGAAACCCCATCTCTACTAAAAATACAAAAAATTAGCCAGACATGCTGGTGGGTGCCTATAATCCCAGCTACTCGGGAGGCTGAGGCAGGAGAATCATGTAAACCTGGGAGGCGAGGTTGCAGCAAGCCAAGACTGTGCCTCTGCACTCCAGCCTGGGTGACAGAATGAGACTCCATCTCCAAAAAAAAAAAAAAGAAAAAAGAAAAGAAAAGAAAAAGAAAAAGGAAAAGTAAGAAGTGCTGGCAAGGTTGTGGAGAAAAGGGAACACTTAAAACCTGTTGATGGGAGTGTATATTAAGTCAACCATTGTGGAAAGCAGCATGGAGATTCCTCAAAGAGCTAAAATGAGAACTACCATTTGAGCCAGCAATCCCATTACTGGGTATATACACTGAGGAATATAAATAATTCTACCATAAAGATGCATGAATCTGAATGTTCATTGCAGCACTATTCACAATAGCAAAGACATAGAGTCAATCTAAATGACTGTCAATGACAGATTGTATAAAGAAAATGTGGTACATATACACCAGGAAATACTACACAGCCATAAAAAAGAATTAAATCATGTCGTTTGCAGGAACATGATGGCACTGGAGGTCATATCTTTAGCAAACTAACACAGGAGCAGAAAACCAAATACTGAATGTTTTCACTTATAAGTGGGAGCAAAATGATAACTTATGAACACAAAATGGGAAACAAAAAACACTGGCTTCTACTTGAGGGTGGAGTGTGGGAGGAGAGAGAGAAGCAGAAAAGATAAAAATTGGGTACTGGGTTATGACCTGCGTAATGAAATAATCAGTGCAAAACCCACTGTGACACAAGTTTACCTTTGTAACAGAACTTCACGTGTACCCCCAAAACTAAAATAAAAGCTTAAAAAAAGGGAATGTATTTAACACTACCAAACTGTAAACTTAGACATGGTTAAAATGGCAAATTTTGCGTGATGTGTATTAAAAATGAGAAATCTGGCCAGGTGCGGTGGCTCATGCCAGTAATCCCAGCACTTCGGGAGGCAATGGTGGCGAGATCACCTGAGGTCAGGAGTTTGAAACCAGCCTGACCAACCTGGTGAAACCCCATCTCTACTAAAAATACAAAATTAGCCAGGTGTGGTAGCAGGCTCCTGTAATCCCTACTACTCAGGAGGCTGAGGAGGGAGAATTGCTTGAACCAGGAGGCAGAGGTTGCAGTGAGCCGAGATCATGCCATTGCATTGAAGAGCGAAACTCCATCTCAAAAAAAAAATATATATATATATATATATATTTTTTTTTTCTTTCTCTTTTTTCTTTTCTTTTCTGTTTTCTTTTCCTTTTCTTTTCTTTTCTCCCCTTCCCCTTCCTTCCTTCCTTCCTTCCTCTTTCTTTTTCTCTTTCTTTCTTTCTTTCTTTCTTTCTTTCTTTCTTTCTTTCTTTCTTTTCTTTCTCCCTCTCTCTCTCTTTCTATCTCTCTTTCTCTCTTTCTTTCTTTCTTTCATTCTTTCTTTCTTTTCTTCATTTCATATTCCTTTTAAACATTTCAGTTGGTTCGGGGGAGCAGGTGGTGTTTGGTTCCATGGAATAATTATTGAGATTTTGGTGCACCTGCCACCCGAGCAGAATACACTGTACCCAATGTGTAGTCTTTTATCCCTTACTCCCTCCCACCATTACCCCTGAGTCCCCAAAGTCCATTAGATCATTCTTAGGCTTTTGCATCCTTATAGCTTTGCTCCCACTTATAAGTGAGAACATACCATGTTTGCTTTCCCATTCTTGAGTTACTTCACTTAGAATAATGGTCTCCAACTCCATTCAGGTTGCTGTGAATGCCATTTTTTCATTCCTTTCTATGACTGAGTTATATTCCTCACATTTTCTTATCTATTCGTTGGTTGATAAGCATTTAGGCTGGTCCCATATTTTTGCAAATTTTGAAGTGTGCTGCTATAAACACACATGTTCAAGTGTCTTTTTAATGGCTTCTTTTTCTTTGGGTAGATATACTCATCCTTCTTCAGAGTGCTTTCTAAGAATTTAACAGGGATTGAGTGTTGTGACCTAGGCCTGTGGTCACTGCAGCTGTTTCAGCACTAGGGGATACCCTAAGCCCAGGAAAACTACGACTCTTGCAAGATCCTGCAAGATGCAGCCTTGGTGAACTTGGGAGCAATAAAGAATTCCCTGGGTTACCAGTGACGGTCTCTTAACACTTTTTGCTCTTTTCCTCCATCCAGAAAGAGTCTGTGTGTTTGGCTGCCTGAAGATGGGGTAGAGGTGACATGAGTAATCCTATGGCCACCACAGCTAGTACTGCACTGTGTCACATCTCATGCCTATGACCTTCCAGACCAGCATAGCAGTGGGGCTTGCCTAAGGTCTGTGGCCACTACTGCCTGGTTTCCTCTGACATTTATTCAAGGCCCAAGGTCACTTAAGTCAGCCTGTAGTGAATCCTGCATGGATTGACCATCACGTCAAAGAAGTGGATTCTTTTATGGCCCAGGTTGGGTATAAAAGCATCATCCAAGAGAATAGGCCTGAAACTAGGGGCTTCAGGAATCTGCCTGGTGTTTTGTTTTCCTGTGGGTGAGCTGGTACACAAAGTACAAGACAAAGGCTTCTGTACTCTTCCTTCTCCTTGCCCCAAGCAGAAATAATCTGTCCTGGGTTTAGATTGCCAGGAGTCCAGCTTTCTAAATCTCTTAGGGATTTAGAAACACACACACACACACACACACACACACACACACACACACACACACAAAAACATGTCTTTCCTAATTTTTAAAAGTTGTCATGCTTTCTCTTCCTTGCTTATTTCCTTGGTTATCTCTTCCTCTGCAGCAGTCACACAATTTGCAGTTGACCGTTTAGTCGGAAGTATTTTAGCCCAATGGTGTAGGCTCTCTCTCCCATCCACAAAGCCTGGCACAATCCAGAGAACTGCTGCTATTCATCAAACAGGCTCGGCTTTTAGACTCAGTTTTTAGAGCCACCCATGGGGAAGAGCAATTGTTCGTTGTGGTCCCAAGGGAAGGCATCAGTTTGGCCGTGACAGTCCTTGAATTGCATGCATAATTGTTCCAGGGGAAGTATTATGGGACCAATGAAAAGAAATCTGTGCTGTACTATTTTGTAGCTTTCAACTGGTTGGATATAAAACAAACTAAAAAATAAATTACATACTTGATGCAAAATTATGGCATTTAACATTTCTATTTCTTTTAGACATTTTAATCTATTCTTCCATAAGGACAGCTAATGATTGTCTAAAAGCTTTTGCCACTTTTTGACTGCATTTTAAGATCCTTATTTTCTTTTTCTTTTTTTGATTTCCAACTTTTAAGTTCAGGGGTGCATGTGCAGGAAGTGCAGGTTTGTGACACAGACAGATGTGTGCCATGGTGTTTTGCTGCAAAGATCATCCCATCACCCATATATTAAGCCAAGCATCCATTAGCTGTTCTTCCTGACGCTCTCCTTGCTTCCACCCCTCACCCTCCAACAGGCCCCAGTGTGTATTTTTCCCCAACCCCAAGTGTCCCATGTTTTCTCATTATTCAGCTCTCACTTAACAGTGAGAATATTTGGTATTTAGTTTTTTGTTCTGAGTTAGTTTTCTGAGGAAAATGGCTTCCAGCTTCATCCATGTCCCTGCAAAGGACATGATTGTGTTCCTTTTTATGGCTGCATAGTATTCCATGTTGTGTATGTACCACATTTTCTTTATCCAGTCTATCAGTGATGGGCATGCAGGTTGATTCCATGTCTTTGCTACTGTGACTAGTGTTACTCTGAACATATGCGTGCATGTGCTTTTATAGTAGAATAATTTATATTCTTTTGGGGATATGTCTAGTAATGAGATTTCTGGGTTGAATGGTATTTCTGTTTTTAGGTCTTTGAGGAATTGACACACTGTCTTCCACAATGGTTGAACTAATTTACAGTCTCAACTGTGTAAAAGCGTTCCTTTTTCTACCACAAACTTACCGGCATCTGTTGTTTTCTGACTTTTTAATAATAGCTATTCTGGTGGTCCGAGATGGTTTCTCATTGTGGTTTTGATTTGCGTTTCTCTAATGATCCATGATGTATGACGCTGAGCTTTTATTTATTTATTTTTTTCATATGTTTGTTGGCCATATGTATGTCTTAGTTTGAGGAGTGTCTCTTCATGCCTTTTGCCCACTTTTAATGGGGTTGTTTTTTTCCTTGTAAATTTGTTTAAGTTCCTTGTAGATGCTGGATATTAGACCTTTGTCAGATCGATAGATTGTAAAAGTTTTCTCCCATTCTGTAGGTTGTCTTTTTACTCTGATGATGGCTTCTTTTGCTGTGTAGAAGCCCTTTAGTTTAATTAGATCTCATTTGTCAGTTTTGGCTTTTGTCGCAATTGCTTTTGACATCTTCATTATGAAATCTCTGTCCGTGCTTATGTCCTGAATGGTATTGCCTAGGTTTTCTTCTAGGGTTTTTAGGTTTTTATAGTTTTAGGGTTTTTTGTTTTGTTTTGTTTTTCTTTTTGGTTTTTTTTTTTTTTTTTTTTTTTTGATGGAGTTTCACTCTTATTGCCCAGGCTGGAGTGCAGTGGCATGATCTCGGCTCACCACAACCTCCACCTCCCGGGTTCAAGCAATTCTCCTGCCTCAGCCTCCTGAGTAGCTGGGAATACAGGCGCCCATCACCACGCCTAGCTAATTTTTTATTTTTTAAGTAGAGACAGGGTTTCTCCATGTTGGTCAGGCTGGTCTTGAACTCCCAACTTCAGTTGATCTGTATTTAAGTCTTTAATCCATCTTGAGTTGATATTTGTATATGGTGAAAGGAAGGGGTCCAGTTTCAATTTTCTGCATATAACTTGCCAGTTCTCTAAGCACCATTTATTAAATAGGAAATCCTCTCCTCATTGCCTGCTTGTTTTCAGGTTTGTCAAATACTGGACAGTTGTAGGTACGCAATCTCATTTCTGAGTTCTCTATTCTGTTCCCTTGGTCTATGTGTTTATTCTTGTACCAGTAGCATGCTGTTTTGGTTACTGTAGCATTGTAGTATAGCTTGAAGTCAGGTAGTGTGATACCTCCAGCTTTGTTCTTTTTGCATAGGATTGTCTTGGCTATTCAGGATTTTTTGTTTTTTGGTTTTTTTTGGTTCCATGTAGAAAACAAAATGTGGAACTACAAACCAAAGTTATAATAACACTACATTTAGATTAGTAATTTATTGTTTTCCTTTAATGTACAAGTATTTTAAATCATTTAGAAAACAAAAAGTACAATTACAAACCAGTGTTACAATAATGCTAGATTTTATAACTACTCGTGTACTTACATTTGTTGAGATTTTTATCTCTTCATATGGCTTCAATTTACTGTCTAGTGTCTTTCTATTTCACCTTGAAGGACTCCCTTGAGTATTTTTTACAGAGCAGATCTAGTGGTAATGACTCACTCAGATTTTGTTTAGCTGAAATTTCTTCCTTAATTTTGAGGGACACTTTGCCATACATAGGAACTTTGGTTGACAGTTTTCTCCTTTTAGCTTTTAAATATATTGGCGCACTGTTTTATTACCTCCAGTGTTCCGATGAAAAATTCTGTTTAAAATCTTATTGAGAATCCCTTATATGTGGTTTGTCATTTCTCTCTCGCTGCTTTCAAATTTCTCTCTTTGTCTTTCAAACTTTTGAGAATACTTTTTTTTTTTTTTTTGAGAAGGAATCTCACTCTGTCACCCAGGCTGGAGTGCAGTGGTATAATCTCAGCTGACTGCAACCTCTGCCTCCCAGGTTCAAGTTATTTTCCTGTCTCAGCCTCCTGAGTAGCGGGGATTACAGGAGTGCATCATCACACCTGGATAATTTTTTTATTTTTCATAGAGACAAGGTTTTACCATGTTGGCCCAGCTGGTCTCGAACTCCTGACCTCAAGTGATCTGCCTGCCTTGGCCTCCTAAATGTTGGAATTACAGGCATGAACCACTGCACTCAACTTAATACTTATTTCTTAAAGACAAGTTTAAACAATTGTGTAAATGGGTTTCTAGTTGTTTAATTTGGTATTCCTGAGGGGAAATAACTACTGGAGGATTCTACTCTACAATCTTGTTTTGCCTCATCTCAATAAACATTTGAATATTTATTACATTATTAATTACTGCTAAATCTTTAATTACTATTGAATTATTTGAATCTTCACTAAAGGTTAAATTACTTGAATCTTTACAAGATACAATGTAGTAACCCTGGAAGTCAGATATCCTTCATTTCTACAGGATTTATTTATTTTTTTGTTTTGTTTTTGTTTATTGTTTTTGTGGGTTTTGATTGTTGTGGGCTGTCTCTGTGCCAAGGATTAGCCTAAGGTACAAACTTGATGTCTTCTCCGGCCTTTTCTGCGTCAAAACCTTTTCCTGGGCATACACAGTCATTTTCTAATTTTTCTCATATATACAGTTGCTTTTGAATGTCTTAGTCTTTATTTTTATATTCTCAGAAGGGGAAAAGATAAAATGAAGAGAAGAAGGAATGCAGGCCCTTTAAATCTCCTGGAATTCACTTCAGTTGGAAGAGAAGAGGCTTTCAATAATGGGTATAAATTCAAGAACAATGTTTGCCCACATCTTTTTTTGCATCTCTGTGACCAGCAGCTGAAATTAGTGATCAGAGCACAGCTCCCAGACAGTAAAGAGCAGGATCCTTTTTGCCCACCCTGGCTCCTGCAAGTTGTGTACAGGCTACTTCAGAAATGTGCACAGCTGGCTGCTATGGGACTAGGAATGGGGGATGGATAGATGATACTGTGCTAAACTTTGTAATTAACCAAAATTAGTTACAAATTACCATCCAAGTCTTCCCCTGAATGTGGCAAGACTTCAATAGACTCTAGTACTCCGAAATAGTTACATTAGACAGATTTTAACACTGCCATTGTTTGTTTAGATAAGGAGCAAGATTCCTGGTGCTTCCTATGCCATTATCTTCCCAGAGATTCTTCTTATGTCAATGACATTTTGAAAACGTTTTTCTGTTAAGTTCTTTTTAATTTTGAGCTTTTTGAGAAGCTTGATTTATTTCAGGAATTTCTCTACAGGAGTTCTTTTTCTCTTTTAAGTGTAACAAAAGATTGGGATCAAACAGGATGATTTCTATCACTTAGTGACATGAGCAAGCTTGACTTTCACATTTTTTCCTGAGAGCACTGAATAAAGTCCGATATTTTGTATGGCTGTGACCTAAACCAAGCTTCCATGAGCAATCATGTGATAAAGAATAACTCAATAAATTTCTTTTCTCATTTTTAATGGTGTACTATTTTATAAATTCTCTTTAAAATTATTTCAGCATACAAAGCACTGGAGTACATGAAAGGCTAATTTTTTTCCTTTTCCATGTATTTTTTCCATGTGCAGAAATCTGTTGAGAAGGAAAAAAATTGTATAGCTCTTCATATTCTTTACTCGTTCCACACACACAAAACCAAAAATAGTTGTTAGTCAAGAAATTAACTTATTTGTGCAGGGCACATTTAAGCTGATGTAAATCAAAATTTTCTAAAGCACATTATCATCACCATTCTCAACAATTGTAAAGTCCTTTAGAGCTTACAGACTGTGTATACAACTCTGGAAGCATCAGGATTCCCAGTTACAGAGAAATTTAAAGGAAAGCCTGAATGGTTAAACAAGGCTATTGTTTAATCCCCCGTAGACTATTGATGAAAAAGGTTTGAAGAGGTTAACTGCTCTTATTAAGATCATGAATCTAATTACAAGACAGACAGCTGTAGAACCCAGAGGTTTTGACTCAGATTGCTTGTTCTTGCCTTTATTTTGTACCTCTTCGAATAGCAAAAATAATTTTAAAAAATACAATCAGAAATACTTCCATTATGGAGAATAAGTATAGTATACTTATTTATATTTCTCCATATATATATGGGAAATATGTATGCAAAGTGTATGTGTGTGTGTAGATACAGATATAGATGGAGATGTAGATATAGATGTACTTTTTGTTTTTTATTTTGTTTTACTGTAACTTTAGGTTGCAAGAAACCAGTGATGCCTACATCTGCTCCCATGTGCAGCATAAACCTATTTCCTTTTTTAAATCCACATTTCCAGGTTCTCCATGCTGAATCATCATCCCTTTGAAGCTCATCCAAAATCAAACCACTATCAGCATTTGTACTCAGTCTTCTGGTTTTTGTTTGTTTGTTTGTTTGTTTCATTCTTATCCATTCCTTTGCTTTCTCTTTGTTGTTAATTTCTGTCTCCCTCTTTTTCTAATTTCAAACCTAAACTTGTTTGTAACCTCTTTGTATCAGCAATGCTGAGGGAAAAAACAGTTATTTTATTATAGAAAATTCTATAAAATAAAATATTTTATTATAGAAAATTCAGCACACGCCTACTTGATCTGTAGAATATTCTCTAGTCCATATCCTCGCTAATAATTTGAGTATAAAATAAGGAGAAGGCTTTGGAGTGTGGGCCCGACGTAAGGCTCTTGGTCCATTGTTAGTAGGGTACAATGTTTTTAAGATAATGCTTCCCAAGCCAGGGTCACGACTTGCCCCTGTAATCGCAGCTACTCCAGAGGCTATGGCAGGAGGATTGTTTGAGGCCAGGAGTTCAAGACCAGACAGAACATCATAGTAAAACCTCGTTTCTAAAATTATTATTTTTTAATTAGTCAGGCATGGTGACATGCTCCTGTAGTTCCAGCCACTCCGAAGGTTGTGGAAGGAGGATCCCTTGAGCCTAAGAGTTTGAGGCTGCAGTGAAATGTGATCACTGTACTTCAGCCTGGGAAACAGAGTTAGACTCTCTTTCTGAAAAAATATTTTTTAAAAAAGATAATACTTTCAGATTCATTGTCCCTTCCTAGCACTGTTATCCTTGCCAATGTAGAGAATTAAGTCTCCTGCAAAAAGTGGAGGATTATGTACATAAATGTATGTGTAAAGAATAAAAGTAGAAGATTCTATGCATACCTTTATTTTTAAAAAATGTTATCCTTAGTATTATAATTATCTAAAGTATAAACTTGGAAATTCAGGGTAAAAATCACATATAATGCTGTGTTATATGTATTTTTTGTAACAAATGGCAGTGTGATACTTCAGCCTCCCACATCTGCACTGTTATGCTTCTTATGTAATGCTTGTATCCCAAACCGAAGTGTGTTTGCAATGCATCTTTAAAGAGTGACTTTTTAAAAAGGAGTTTTCTTTTATTAAATAAAAAGCTTAGCCCTTCTATGCCGTATACACAGGGAAACTCTCTCCCTCCCATGAATAAGAGTTTTCACTAATTTTGTAAAATGTGTTACATCCAATTTAGTAAAGCCAGAAATATAGTGTGTTGTGTTTAGCTATTAAGCTGATTTGAGATTCCCAAAGGCAGATTTGGCATTTTATTTATGCTTCTATTCTCAGCTCCTAATACAGTTTTGGCTTCTAATATGGAAACATTCTCTTTGTGAGTGAATAATCTTTAAGTTTGTCATTCATGCCTTTATTCTCTAATTAAATAAAACTTGTCTAGATAGATTGTAAAAGTCCTAACATAAACTGACATTATTTCTAAAGATGTATAATGAACACTTGAAAAAAAATGTTTTATGCGCATTGACAGCATATTTTCAAAAACCAAAATCTACAAAGTCAAACTTTTATATTTTTCATAAACAATAAAACATTACTCACTAACTTTACAGGCAAATACAAATTACAGTGAAAGTGGCTAGTATTTTTAAAGCACAAAAACATCCCCATAGATCACAAAAATATAAAAACTCATATAATAAAAGAAACTACATGTTCTTTTTCTGCATAAGAAAAGAAAAATCAGGAAATCAATGCTACAATTAATAAATTGTCATAATATGAAGACAATCTAGGCTCACGTAGTATTTATAGAGTTATTCTTCAGCATTTTATTTGAGTTTGTATCATTTAAACTTTCACTGCCTCCCTACCAAAATGTATAGAAGTGTTCAAAGCAAGTCACCTTCAAGAATAAGGTGTTGTGAATAAACTGTTTTAGAATTTACTACAAATATATTTCTAGCCTAACTTTTGGCACAGAGTGTAAAAGTCATACAGCTGATACAAACTCACTTGGGGCTCCGTTGGTCATTCCCATCAAGAGCTTCAGTAAACCTAGAATATACAAGGCACAGTGAATTTTTTCATCACGACTTCCATTATCAGGGGATGCTACACACTGATATCTGCCACTTGGAGAACGTACATCCCCATTTTCTTCCCCAAACTTTATCTTTCCTTAGTGCCAAATTTTGTATTTCTTTAAAGTTTTCTTCCCAGGACCCACCTTGGACCATTTGTTACGATGCCAGGAATACTCAAGAAGCTCTTGCTAAAGTTTTCTTGCAAGTGAAACACAAGTGACATGAATATTCATGACAATAAATGCTCCTTTTATGCCGTTTAGGCTCTGCCAGTAATTTGTTCTCTCTTGGTACTTCAGCAGAATGCTGTTTTGTTCTCTGTTAATTCTATTTCTCTTGTTGCAGACAACTAATTCCCTTAGAATCTTTTTGTTTGTTTCTTTGCTTTAAACTTTTGTTTGTCATTTAAGAAAACTGGAGCTTAGTGACTTCAGTAGCTCTTGATTTTACCATATTTATGTAGACTTGATTTTCTGAAAATGTGATCTTATTAGAAGATGGCACATAAAACACCAATGAATCTATTCCAACTGATTTCTTCTTTTACTTGTATAAATATTACCCATCTCTGTCTCTGCCTTTATCTCTTTCTCTTGCTCTATCTTTCTGATTCTTACCCACTTTATCAGTATGTTACTTATTATAAGACAAGACATGTAGATAGCATGAATTTAGAAATATGCAAAATTTATTGACTGCTCTATTTTATTATTAAAAGACACAAACATGATAATAATGGTTTTCAAAGTATTGTGCTTATTATGATTTTCCAAAAAAAACAAAATACATATGAAATGGAATATTACTTAGTAAAACACATAAAATTATTTTTGAGGTACTTTGAAACAATGTCATGTTATTATATTGCTTTTTCTTTAATTGGCCCATACGAATTATAGAACATAAAATTTTTAAAAAATTAATTGTGTATCATGAATGTTATTGCTTTCTCCTAAAAATAGATTGAGTAAATTAATAACATGTTGGGGACATTTTATGCCTACATGTTTAAATAGGCTTGCAACTAATTGCATTACTGATTATTTTCCATATCCTTTTACATAAATTTTTTTATCTATAGTTTTTAAAAGCAAATCAAAATTATAACATTGCCATGTTATTAACAAGGTCAAATACATAATTAACATTTGTATAGTATATATCGCTATGTAATGAAGTTTTGTTAACACCATTTAAGAAGGATATAGACTGGAGGACTTGAAGCTGATAGATGAGAACATAGAGTTTAAAAGCGTACAATCTGCAAATGAAAGGTTTTGCAAAATGCCAATTTAATATTCAGTTCAATAATATGGTCACAAATATTGCAATTAAGTGTATATACAGGAAATCAATTATTCTAATTTTCAACTTTCAAACATTAATGTAAAAATGGCATGTTACAGATGAAAAGGTGTAGTTTTAATCACTTGTTTTTTTGATGTTAATTTACAATCTTAAACTTCCTGATCCTTCCACCCCTGCATAGGTATTTTCTATACATTAATAGAAATATTAATTAGTTAAATTGCAGATTGATTTTTGTAAGAATAACAACAGAGAAAATAATAATTTTTAACCTTGAGTTATCTGTGGATCACTGAGCAGACTAAATTTATGAGCAAAAGAAAACTTATATTAAATTTAGGTGAGAAAGTAGAAAGAGGAAATTAATATGTTGTCAAATAACAGCACAGCGTAATTTTTCTGCCTAAAATATGTGTTCAAAATGTGTGCAAAGGGTATTTATCTCTTGTTCTATAACCCTTATCCCAGTAAATGACATAAATATTCACTTAGAAGTCTGGATTTTATCTTTGATTACTTTTTCTACTTCATCTGTACCCCACAAGTAAGTTCTATTACCCAATCATCTAGTTCTTGTAGGTCTTTCTCTCACTTTTTCTATCCTGTTGCAATGACCCTCATTAACTCAAATATGCATTAATAAGAAAGCTTAAAAATGCTTTTCTGATCAGCAAGTTTTCTATAATCTTATCTTTTGACCTGCTGAATAATATCCAGAGATATTGCCTATTTGTGAAATCGCTTAACACTTTTGACAGATATGTTGGATGCCCTTAAGAGAAACCTAAACACATCCCATTTGGCCACTAGTTCCCTTCAGGTCCTCTCACGGCTGTGTGAATCAGGTCCCATCTCTGACAGACACCATTTTTCATACCTGTCTCAGAGCTGTATTTAAAATGAGGACTTCTTTCTTTTCCAGATCCTCATGACCTAAGGATGATTGACTTGGGGAACTAGAAAGAAGTCAATCAACCTTCCGAAAATATCTGTCCTCCACTTACTATGTATAACATACTAAGTAAACAAATACAGAAGATAAAAATCCTCCTGAAGTAGCAGCTACCATCTTATAAGTGCTTGCTTTCTGCTGGGCTTATGTTTACAGCATTCTACATTCAGTGTTGTACTGTGTCCTAACAATTTCTAAACAATTCTCATTAGCCTTCTTTTACAAATGAACTATTAGAGACTTTAAATATTTTTATGTTATCAACTAAAACAGGGCAAAGCCATTTGAAAGTGCAAGTATAATGTGTGAATGCAAAGACTCTAGACATTTTAATTTGTTGGCCGGCTCATGGTCTCTGCTCAACACTGTATGACTGAGAGAATGCAGATCACTATGCTGCCTCTCTTCAGCGCCAGCCTTCAAGGAGTTTACAGTCTATGAATGTGACAGGGCTAACACAGGAGAAAATTAGTTAACATTTCCTTCAGCGTATATTTATTGAATGCCCACTGTGTGTTACACAATATTAGGCACACTGAATATGCAGCTATAAAGATAGATTAGATATATAGAAGGTAGATTTGATAGACAGATGGATGAAAGGATGGATAGATAGGTAGATAGATAGAAAAATGATTGCCTTCATGGAGCTCACAATCTGGTGAAAATAGAGAAAATAAGTATATCAAATACCAGAAGGTGATGTTTCTCATATAGTTAAAAATTCAGCATAAGGGGAGGTAGTGTAATAAAAGTTACCAGCAGCAAATGCTATAGGAATGCATACTGCATCATTTAAAATATTTTAAAGAAAATAATAAAAGGAAACTTCATTTTTCTGGTTTAAAATCTTTCAGAAACTCATAAATATACATTTCTTTTCTAAGTATGCCAGGTAAAATATACTACTTACTTTTTTTTTTTTTTTTTTTTTTTTTTTTTGAGATGGAGTCTGGCTCTGTCGCCCAGGCTGGAGTGCAGTGGCCGGATCTCAGCTCACTGCAAGCTCCGCCTCCCAGGTTTACGCCATTCTCCTGCCTCAGCCTCCCGAGTAGCTGGGACTACAGGCGCCTGCCACCTCGCCCGGCTAGTTTTTTTGTGTTTTTTAGTAGAGACGGGGTTTCACCGTGTTCGCCAGGATGGTCTCGATCTCCTGACCTCGTGATCCGCCCGTCTCGGCCTCCCAAAGTGCTGGGATTACAGGCTTGAGCCACCGCGCCCGGCCTACTTACTTTTAAGATATAATGTTATTTGTGTACCTTTATTGTAATCATTTTTATTATTTTATTTTAATCTTAAATATGTGCAATTTATTTCATGGATAATTGATACTTGATGGTGAGCATACATTCAAACAGTTTTTGATTCAGAATGATTTTACATGTAACTTAGATTTAGCTCAGAATTCCTTTCAGAAAAACGTATGGATGCAGGAAATATTTAGAATTTGGTTCTCTGCAAATTTTCAAGGTAATGAAAAACATATATATTTGCATAAATCCAGTTCCAGATATTTTATCTCTATGCACTGTTTGGTATCTCATTTATTTAGAGGCTAGAAAGAAGAAAACGTGACCTTAAAGTATACCTAACATTTGGAACTTGTGATTTCATGGGATGAGTAAGTCCAAAATTCTATCTCCTTGAAATTTGTTTCCAGAATGTTAACTGCAAAGCAAGTTATATATAGCAGTAAATGCATGCTTAATTTGTGCAGAAATCATGGTGTGATGAATACAATTAAGAGCCTCGGAGGGAATAATTATATTACTGCATAAAGCTGGTGGTTCTCAAATTGCTTGGTGCCTGGACTTTAAATTGGCCTGATTTCCTGTTGTGAAAGTCATCCATCGCAGCAACACAATTGCAGCAGGAATGGCGTAGTTTCAAAGTCACACAGAAAGCATATTCTTTCTGATCAATTGCCATATATTCTTGTTTAAAGGCAAAGAAATTGGCAATAGGCATACCAAAGGTGATTAAACTGATAAATTAAAATTCATTAGATCAAGTACATTGTTATGTCTATTATTCAGAAGAGAGTTTTTTTTTTTTAACAAGATTGACTAAGCTGCTTATAATTGTAGGTTTTTAAGTGCCTACACATAAAAAATTTAACCGGATTGTTTAAAGTAAATAACGTATTTATTTCATGAACCCTAGATTATTAGTGCCTTGAAATAAATAGATGGAATTTTAGGGCATACCTTTCAGGAACATAATCATTTATGGTAAAATCTGAATGTAACTAGTTAGTCTTTTATAAAAACTCCATATTATATTGGAATTATCTACTGCTAAATGTTATCATGTATCATACCATATATCATATGTTTAGCTTTGTCTAACTGAGGAAGCATTGTTTGATCTTAAATGATTGTGCATTTCTTAATAAATATGCAATGAATACATTTTAGTACTAAAAATTTACAATTATCTTACATGAAGCTTTAATCAAGTAACAAGGAAAAGATAACAGAATATAGATAACAGTCATTTAACTACTGATGAGGTTAGAGCTACTGTCTTGAAAAAGCTTAAGTGAAACTAGAAAGTAATGGCTTTTGGCAAGAGGTTAAAGAGGTAAGGGAAGCATTTTCAGTCAAGATAAACAGATTATTTAAGAATCCAGAAAAACCATGGAAACCCCTTAGAAAACTTCTAGCTCAGAGATACAATATTCCCATAGGCCCATGACAGCCATTACTCACCATCCACAGTACTCCTGATGGCTCATTTCATACAGAAGTGAACTTAGAATCACATATGGCACCAGGAAGCAATTACTAATTGATTGTCGCTTGCAATCACTGTGCTTCTAGTTGCAGTTCATGACCTACCAGAACTGATGAGGAGACTGAGACCTGGAGAAGCAGCATGACTTATCAAATACTTAACTGCTCAAAAATGGAAGAACTGTGGCTAGAAATCCATCTCTCAGAGCTAGCACAATGCTAGTTCTCTTGCTAATGCTATGATATTCTTGCCAATAAGTGAAGTTGTCTGTCCAAATACATAGTTCTTCCATTTCCTCACTGGCCTCTTGATCTCTATGGATCATCCAGAGAAATTTAAATTCCTCATGTTCTATTTCTTTACTTTTTATTCATTCTTTCATTCCTTCATTCAACAATTTGTGTGTGTGTGTGTGTGTGTGTGTGTGTGTGAATGCCAATATAGACAACGCTAGATGCTGGGGTAATTACATGAGTAATTTGTGGACACTACTTGGAACACAGCTAAGAACAAAACATGGGTTAGAGGTCCTATCCTTATTATATACCTAAGAGATTTTTGGTTCATATTCGAAATGTGGAGATTACAAAACTGGAAAACTTGGACCAATTCTTGTCCAATGAAAAGCGGGAAGTTGAATATGAATAGCCACAAGACTGTTGATTCAAGTAATCTAATTTGGGCTTCTCTTCATCATCTTTGAAAACCCTAGAGAGTTTGCTAATAGAACTGATAAGAAAAACATGAAGTTTTATTTCTTTTTTTCAAATGTATTTTACGTTCTACTTCATTTTCATCTACTGTGTAAGCACACATGAACATAAACATGATCAAGAACATTTTTAAATTTATTTTAATTAATTATATTATTATTATTATTTTGAGACAGGGTCTCTCTTTGTCACCTGTGCTGAAGCAGTGCAAAGCAGTGGAGCGATCATAGCTCATGGCAGCCTGAACTTCCTAGGCTCAAGCAATCCTCAGCCTTAGAGTAGGTACAGGCACACATCACTGTGCCCGGCAAACACAATCTATAATCTTAAAATAAAGAGGCTACTGACCTATCTGGGGGGAAAATTGAAGAGGGGAAGAACAAATTTAATTCATAACAGCTTTGAATTCATACTAGATTGTCAAGGATATCTTATTACTGATGTACCACGTTTCTGATTCCACTTTCTAAATTTAGCAATGTATTCCTTGGCCAAGAATATGCTATATAGTTTAAATGGAGATTTGGACCTTGGACTTGGTCACATTCATATTATTTCTCTACCTAGATGAGCACACTTGTTTATATTTTAAGAGATAATATGTAGTTCTATTTATTCTTAGTTATTTGAATTACAAACCACTTCCTAGGAAGACTACTAATGCTCAGCATACACTTGAATTTACAAGTACAACAATAATTATGATAGTCTCCATAAAAAAAATTATCTGTTTTACTTATCATTACAGTAAAATAGTATTATTGTTATCCTTAATTATCTGGACACTGGCATATTTTTAAAGGAAAGAAAATTGATCCGGTAGACATAAATGAATAAATAAACAAACACACGAATACGTAAATTCTATTACTGAGCAGAGAACCTAAAAGTAATAGGAATCCAACTCATCTCTAAAATGGAATGAAGCAGAAGTACATTTGTATTTTAAAACTTCATTCTTTTCCTTTTATCAGTTAGTATCTGGCTGTTGCCTTTAATAAAACTGATAGCAAAATATAAATGGTACATAAGTGTAATTATACCAAAAATAGTACACACTTGGATAACAAAAACGTCCATACTTAATCTTTGAATAAGTTTCAGCAGTTTCTTAATGCCTTAAACATAACAGATCATTAAGTAGGATCTAGTGGGATAAATTGTATTTTTTAATATGCAACTTCTTGAACTTCAGATTATCTAATAGCAGATACATAATATTATAAAATTGAATCTTATGCTTTCATTACCAAATATTTGGTTATATTTTAAAAATGAGTTGAAGATTTATCACCAAAGAACAGTCTTATAGCCAATCTCAGACATTTAGATATACAGATAAAATATTCCTATAAAATATTATGACTTAAATCCTGGACAGTAAGATAAAATTATTTAATATATACAGGTATGTTTTACAAATATATATATATATATTTTTTTCATATATACTTTTTCCTTGTCCAAACAGAAATACTCTTTTAAAAAATAAGGATTATAAAGTCATTTCAGATAAATAAGCACATTATTCTGTTGGGTGTCAATATTAACTCATGCCTTGTCCATTTATTCTCTGATTTATTCCGTGTTTTCCAATGGATGTGTTCTTCCCTATGGAGACTATACACAAGATGGGCAAATACTAGGATACCAAAACTTGTAAGTCTTACAGCTTTCTATAAATATTAGAATGAAAAGAGCGGAAGTTTCCACTTAAGATGTCTTTACCCACAGGAAGTTATACTGGAGTATGGTCTTATAGAACCCTGCTTTCCCCCAAGACACCAACAGAAAATACGCCATTACAAACTTTATAATGGATAAATATCTTAATGGATGTGATCACTGACCTGGAGGAATATTGAGTACAAGTCAAATCTGGTTTTGAGTTTTAAAATTAATAAACATTTATTATAAATATTATTTTATAATATATACATCACTTAGGTAAGGGCACTGCATTCCCCTTTGCAAAACTCAGTTTGCCTTCATTTTTCTGGATTGCATTACAAGACCCAGATGCTGAGCTGAGAAAATTTTCTTTCCAGCAATAGCATCTGGCTCCTTGGCAGCCTGTGTTTGCCCTTGTGTTGGCTGCATAACAGTTGTCTTCAGGCTGTGAAATGGTTAGGATGCTGATGTGATATCTTATTCACTTGAATGCTATTCTTTTTAGCTTTGTTATGTTATTTTTCACACTTACAATATTTTATGAACAAAATTTGTTGGGAAGCATGATTGATATGTGATATAATATTCAATATCAAAATTTTGAAATTTTTTTTTGTCTACATAAGAGGTGCCAGGCAGATGAGACAAATCTCACATTTTTACTCTTGTAGTTTAAGAAAATAAAATGTTTTTGCCTTGTTCCTTATTTCTTTCTATATACAAACATCTGCAATTTTGACCCTTTATATTTTTTCTTTGTTAAATTATAACAACAATACTAATTATAATAATGTTGTTAATAATTAATAATAATTAAAACTACTACTCTTAACTACTATTTACAAAATGTTTCTATATTACACAATTTTTTTTTTTTTTTTTTTTTTTTTTTTTTGAGACGGAGTCTCGCTTTGTCGCCCAGGCTGGAGTGCAGTGGCGGGATCTCAGCTCACTGCAAGCTCCGCCTCCCGGGTTCTCCATTCTCCTGCCTCAGCCTCCCGAGTAGCTGGGACTACAGGCGCCCACGACCACGGCGGCTAATTTTTTTTGTATTTTTAGTAGAGACAGGGTTTCACTATGTTAGCCAGGAGGGTCTCGATCCAGACCTCGTGATCCGCCCTCCTCGGCCTCCCAAAGTGCTGGGATTACAGGCGTGAGCCACCGCGCCCAGCCCACAAAATTTTTAAATTTAATGCCATTTAGTCTTTACAAGATTTTACCATGTCTAACACATTCTTCACTTACAAATGAAACAAATTTGGAAGATTTGTAGTATCTAATCAAGAGGGTGTTCAGGAAGGAAGGTAGTCATTATCAAAGGGAGCATAGTAGAAATTGGTTCTAGAGCAGGGACTTTAAATTTTTTTCAATATGTCAACTACACCAGTCAGAGTTTCATACCAGCCTCCCTTCCTTACCTTATATCCATCCCTCCCATGTGCCTGCCGGTCTAGTCTCATGGGAGAAATTATGCCTGATTTGTTCAGCTGCCATTCCAATAAGTGGTGCGTCCCTCCTCACTCTCACTCTGTTTGCATTCTTCCATTAAATAAAAGCCAACTTACATCTCAATTTCCAATAAAGCAGAGGGATTTCTGGAAATGAAGAGGTATGGGAAATGTCTCCTCTACAGGTCTAAAATGGGACGCTGACATTTCTACAACCAGATATTCACTGAGCATTTATTGTATGCCAAGCATTCTTTGGAGAACTTTGCATGTATTAATTTATTCCATCCTTACAAAACCCTATGGCATAAACATTATTAGGAGGCCCATTTTATCAGTGAGTAAACTGAGATATAGCATAGTTATGTCCCTTCCAATGAAATGCAATAGTGAACATTAGAGACAGATGTTAACCAAGTCACCAAGCATCTGCAGCCCACCCTGTTAACATCTGCACCATGTGACTCCTAACTTATTCCTTGGTTCCCCAGAAGTGCTTAAAATCTTGGCTATAGAGGATGGTAAAAATTTCTTTTAACTACTTTGATTATCTGTATTTCAGAGAAAATTTGTGTATCTTATTCTAGATATCCTACATTTTTAAACATCACAGTTTTCTTAACAGTGTCTTTTAAATATTTTTAGATTATAGAGAATATACCAAATAGAATTTGAATTATTTTTTCTTTCCTTCTCTCTGAATCGTCTATTTATAGACACAAACAGGTACTCTCTCTCTCTTTCTCTCTCTCTCTCTATATATATATGCATATATATACATATAGTCTCTGAATAGACATATATATGTCTACAAACATACATGTATTCATATACACACATATAGAGAGAAGATAATTCTGCTTCTTATTTGCCACATGTTCTGAATGACTTTTGTTTGTCAACATAATCAACACCTAAATAGCTGTTGTTCTTTCCTAAATAGTTCATTCTCAAGATACAACATTTTTACATTAAAGTTAATTTTTAATGGCCTTGTGGTATAGAGGAGATACAACATGTGTCCTTATTACCAGAAATGACTATTTTCAAGAGGTGGCCAAACACTGTGGAGAGAAAAATTCCCTGTGACACCTGCAAAACACCTAAATTATGTATGAAACAATGTTGCAGAGCTATTAAATATTATTTATATCATTGTACTCCAGGTAGAAAATTATTTTACCATGCCACTTACTTTATTTTCCTAAAAAATATGCCAAATTAACATTGCCTTTTGAAATATTAAAGTGACTAAGTACTATTTCTGGACTAGACTGTGCTGAATAATTGCCTCAGATATCCACTTAATTTTGAATAGCTTTCACGGCCTTACTTTCATGAGTTGTCTTAAATCTCAAAGAAGTGAATACCAATGACAACTGGCAAAACATATTTACAGCACTTGACACAAAGTTAATACCTTCAATTTACAAAGAGCCCCCATACAAATTTAAAATCAAAGAATGATTGAATCAATAAAAAGTCATCCAAGGATAGAAACTTGCAGTTCACAAAAAAAAGATAAACAGCCCATAGATTTATGAAAAACTACTTATATTTATATGGTATGTTTATGTAAAATGTATAAATGTTTGTATTCTATTCATTACACTGTTATTAGGAATAGCAAAGCAAAATAATGGAAATACCTAAAGTGTCTATGGAGAGATACCTAGATGCTTATCTAAATAACTTGTGGCACTGTATATAATGGAATAATCTGTAAACATTAGAAACACTGAGGACCGATAGATGAAAAAAAACTCCAAAAGTGTTAAGTAAAAAATGCAAAGATCTATGCAGTATCTATATTGTGCTCATTTTTGTGTTCATAAAGAACTTAGAAGACAACGTATACCTATACATGCATACACAGAGTAGAGTATGTAACTATTTTTTATAAGGAAACACAATGCTGCAGTTCGTGATATAAGCTGAGGTCCCATTAAATAATATGTTTCCCGAAAATACTGCAAAATAATCAGATATATTTAAAAAGAGCTCTGAATATCATTAGAAACAAAAAACCTCTGGCTCTTCCAACATGAAACTTATGTTTTAACTAATTTGTGTTCACTTGACATTAAAAATGAAAAGCAGTACAAAGGAATATCTGATAACCAAATCTAGGCAAAACGTGTCTAAGTTAGGATACGAGCAAAATTAGTCATCAACTAGCTAAAGGTTTTGAGTAATGAGCAATGTCTCTGGGACTCAGTTTATTTTCTTTTTCACTGTAAATGAAGCTGAGGAATTTGATCAGCAAATTCTCCATTGTAATCACTGTGGGCTGGTTTAGGAAAGTTAAAGTTCACATGTAAGAGTGATTTGTCCCAGCCTTCAATGTGAGTGGGATGTAGATGGGAAGAGATGAGCTAAGGAAGTAGGGGGAAGAAAAGAGAGAGAGAGAGAGCAATTTCAGTACAAGAAAGAATTTGACACAAGTTCAGAATCTGTAAGTTAAAGGGTGTACTTTATAAATAGAAGTTGGTACTTATAAAAGAATCTTTAGAGGGACAAATTAGAACATTGAAATGAAGGTAAAGAGCATCTGTACTCCTGCTTGACCTTTGAATTATAATATTATAGAACTTTCCAGATAAAAGAAACCTGATGAAAAGTGTCTGTGTCCTTTCCCCAGTTTTTAATTTTTTTTTTCTTGTAAATTTGTTTAAGTTCCTTATAGATGCTGGATATTAGACCTTTGCCAGATGCATACTTTGCAAAATTAGGTTGTTTTTTCACTCTCTTGATAGTTCCCTTTGCTGTGCAGAAGCTCTTTGGTTTAATTAGCTCCCATTTGTCAACTTTTGCTTTTGTTGCAATGGCTTTTGATGTCTTTATCATGAAACCTTTGCCCATTCCTATGTCCAAAATGCTATTGTCTGTGTTGTCATCCAGGGTTTTTTATAATTTTTAGTTTCACACTGAAATCACTAGCCAATCTTGAGTTAATGTTTGTATATGGTATAAGGAAGGGGTTCAGTTTCAATCTTCTGCATATGGCTAGCCAGTTATCCCAGCAGCATTTATTGAATAAGGAATCCTTTCCCCTTTGCTTGTCTTTGTCAGGTTTGTCAAAGACAATTTTCGAAAGAAGACATCCATGCCGCCAACAAAAAAGCTTAATATCATGCAAAAAAGCTTAATATCACTGATTATTAGAGAAACGCAAATCAAAACCACAGAGATACCATCTCATACCAGTCAGAATGGCTATTAGTAAAAAGTCAAAAAACAACAGGTGCTGGTGAGATTGTGAAGAAAAGGGAACGTTTTTACACTGTTGGTGGGAGTGTGAATTAGTCGAACCATTGTGGAAAACAGTGTGGTGATTCCTCAAAGATCTAAAATCAGAAATACCATTCAACTCAGCAATCCCATTACTGGGCATATACCCAAAGGAATATAAATTTTTCTACCATAAAAAACACATGCACACATATGTTAATTGCAACACTAGTCATAATAGCAAAGACATGGAATCAACCTAAATGTTCATCAATGGTAGACTAGGTGAATAAAATGTGGTATATATACATCACGGCATACTATGCACCCATTAAAATGAATGAGATCATGTCCTTTGCAGAAACATGGATGGAGCTGTAGGCCATTATCCTCAGCAAACTGACACAGGAACAGAAAACCAAATAGCACTTGTTCTCACTTTTATACCCGGGAGCTAAATGATGAGAACACATGGACAAACAGAGGGGAACAACACACACTGGGCCCTGTTGGAGGGTGGAGGGTGACAGGAGGGAGAGGATCAGGAAAAATAACGAATGGGTACTAGGCTTAATACTTGGATAATGAAATAGTCTCTACAACAAATCCCCACGACACAAGTTTACCTACGTAACAAAGCTGCACATGTACCCCTGAACTTAAAACGAAAGCTAAAAAAAGGATATAGCAATAAATAAATTTCAACAAATAAAAGCAACAGTAAGTTTCAACAAATAAAAAAATAAACCTTAGAGATGATTGAATTCAAACTTTTATTCAGGAACAACAGATAAGGAAAGTTTAAATGTACATATTTATTATACTATGAATAATTTGTATCTAAGAATTTTTCAGTGCCATATCTCTAGCCCATCTTTAGGTATACTGCTTGTACAAAGAGGTCACTGATTGAGTGGTTGTTGAATTAAATCCTTTGTGAAACGGCAGGGGGCGGTGGCTCACGCCTGTAATCCCAGCACTTTGGGAGGCCGAGACGGGCGGATCACGAGGTCAGGAGATTGAGACCATCCTGGCTAACCCGGTGAAACCCCGTCTCTACTAAAAAATACAAAAACTAGCCGGGCGAGGTGGCGGGCGCCTGTAGTCTCAGCTACTCGGGAGGCTGAGGCAGGAGAATGGCGTGAACCCGGGAGGCGGAGCTTGCAGTGAGCCGAGATCGCGCCACTCACTCCAGCCTGGGCAACAGAGCGAGACTCCATCTCCAAAAAAAAAAAAAAAAAAAAAAATCATTTGTGAAACAACTATGTATTATCTACTGTGTGCCTAGTACTATTATAAAATCTGGAGATCATCCAATAAGCCAAGCAGACAAATTACATGCCTCATGGAATTTATATTTTAAGAAGGAATATAAGAAAATAAATGACTATAAATTCATGCAAGATTTCTAGGAAGGGCTTGGAGAAAATTAAAGCAGGATAAGGGAAAGAAAGCATGTTCTTGTGGGTAGACATTATTTTACATTAAGTGGTCAAAAAAGCCTAACTGACAAGGTTTCATTAGATTAATGAAATGAATGAAGTGATGGAAGCAACAGAGAAAACGTCTGGAGTGAGAATGACCCAGGCAGAGGAAACTGCAAAAGTTGAGGCTGGAGTGTGTTTGGCACGTTCAAGGGCCAGCAAGATAGCTACTGTGAATGGAGCCAAGTGAATGAGAAAGGCAAGAGTTGAAGATGAGTTCACAGATTCACTCAGGCCCAGATCATGTAGAACCTGGTGGGCTGCTGGAAAAACTTTGGGTTTTGAATTAATTCTTTAAGGTCCTAGAAGTAACTAATGGAATAACTCCAAACCAGCACTCTTGACTTTCCCTGAGCAATTATTATTTAAAATAACTAGCAGGCTTTATCCAAGAAGATGCAAATTATGTCACCTACTATGTTATTCATTTTGCCCTGGATACTAGAAGCCTGGGAACAAAATTAATGTTTAATAACAACAATTGGCTTATTTATATTGGTTAACATAGGTATTGCTGATTCTTTCACATGGGTTTCATTTTTTCTACGGTTTTAACAGACAGATACTTTTTATTATTTGAGTCACTTGATTTATTTTGGAAAAGTCAATCCTTCAAGAGAAATAACACTAGCAAACAAAGGAAATAAATGTCAGGAATTGTCTTTAAGGTAACATTTCACTTGTGTGATGTTAAAAGTTTCCTATCAATGTGTCTATTTAAGTGGATGTCACATCACAGTTAAATGGAGATTTTTTTACAAAATCGTGATTTACAGAGCATCTGCTGATGCTAGAGGAATTCAGGCATGATCAGTACCTTTGCTAGGTTGATGGCAGGACAACTCGACCAATGTCGTAACCACTTCCTTACATGACCCAGGCACAAGAAAAGGATGAGTAGCAAAAAAACTCCATTTTATTGAAATTGAAATCAGATTTTAGAAAAGTAGGCTTAGGTTATATAATCTTTTTCTCCCCCTACTAAAGCCTAAAGATTTTGCCATAATTGTAAACTTGATGCCAAGAACAACACTTACCTTTGCAGTTATCACTGCTATCATCTTATATTTTGTAAGTTTCTGCTGGAATATTAATATGCCATTCTTCTTTCTCAGTGGCCAAATGAATAAAAGCTGTTTTGTAAGGAAAAAAAATCAAAGAAAGAAAGAATAATGTGATGAAAATAACATTTTACAAATATTTATTTATTGAATAATTTTGGAAATGTTGCTTATAAAGACTATGCTCACGTTTCAGCTCCTCTCTCTTCTCTCAGAAATGAAGCATTTCTACTACCCATTTCTTTCCTAGGCCCCTACCAGTCCTTTCCTGGGAAGAATCACAGATTTAGGCTTGCCCCACAAAATGACTTAATTTCTAATCTTCCATTTTCCTACACCAAGAATTGCTTCAAAGAAGCATAAGTGAATCTCCTGGGTGTAACAGTAACATTTTGGGCTCTGTTAAAATGTTTAAAAAATTAATACAACATAAAAAATCGTAATGCAAATTTTGATCTTCTGGGAAGAAAGACAAAGAACAATGCAAAAATGATGTCTACATTTTAAGTCAACAGAGTATACATGTTTTCCTAGAGGCTCTATAGTTTTCATGGCCAGTTTAGTAATCATGCAAAGTACTTAGTTAGAAGGAATGATTATTATATCATCATAAGCATGTTAATAATACAAACAGCAAATTACAGCAATCTCTGTAATTATACGTACAGTTCCTATTAAAAATTTACATGCCTTCGTCTGATTATGCTCAGGATAGAAACTAGTTTCATACCACCAAAAGAAAAATGCATTTCAAGCTAAAATTAGTCTAACCAAATTAAATAGAAATACTTAGAATATCCCATGACCTACAAGCTATGTTTCATATTAAACATGCTTCACCATTTAGGTACACAATAAGAGAAACGATTCAGCTGCTAAGAGAGAAGCAGATGGTGAAAGGTACCTGCTGACCAAACAGGAGCAGCAGGGTGGAATCAGGGCGGGTCAGCTCATCTGGAATGGATGCTTGCAATTGTCATTACACACATCAATTGTTTCTGATACTACTGTATGTCATGCAGTGCCCAGGGGCCGTATGGCTTTCCTTGAAACATTTAACATAAAACTGCTGAAATATAATTTTGGCCTCACATTCTGAAAAGAGTTCCTAAGTCTTCACAATAAGAAATTAATGTTGCCAGCATTATATTATTTTAATCAAGCATCCTTCTCTTCTGTAAAGATACAAGAGCCTTGTTTGATATATTTCCAATTTGTCTGCTAATTTACAAAACCAAAATGATACTGTATTATTGTTATAAAGTTAATCAAGACTTTAATGGGACAGTTATGTTACTATCAAGGATTCTTTATTTTTTTCTTACTATAATGTATGTGTTCAATGAGCTGATTATGCAGTGTGACAATGATTTCACTAATTACAAAGTTATTACTGTATCTCTAATGGGAAGAAATTCCAGCTTCCTAAGTTGCATATTTAAATATGAAAATCTAATTCCTAGGGAAAATTTGCAAACAAAAAATATATTTAAAAACCCATTAAATATTAGTTTTGATTATATATTTGTATCAATACATCATTTTGTTTCCAGTCTTTTTGTCACATAATGTAAATTTTATTTTGCAAATATAATTATTTCAAGTGATTTATAGAATTATAACTGTAAAGAGGAGACACCTATAAAATGTAACAATTGACATTGAAATGCTCTAGCTAAAAATATATAAAACATCTAAGAGAGAGCATGGAAATGTGTTGTGTCTCTATTTCAACAAAAATATATATTTTAAGTTTCTGTTAAAACAAAAGAAGTTGACAAACTTCATATTTTAGTTTTCGAATTTTACTTTCCACATATTTCAGATTTTAGAAATTGACAAAATCTATTAATGGAGATTTTAATAGATAAAAATAAGTGAAACATAAGTAAAATAGAAAGGGAATGGGAAATAACCCATGTTCATTTACAGAAAAATCCATACCAATTTAGTTTTTGTTTCATGTTTAACATTTGTTATTTTTCATTCTCCTCTTGTCACTAAACTTAGAATGTAATTCCCAAAAGTACAGGGGTTTTCTCGGTTTTATTTATAGGCTGGTATTTGGAAGACACACAATAAATATTTTTTGAATATTAGAGTTTTATTTTCTTAAGATGGGGTCTCATTATGTTGCCCAGGCTGGAGGACAGTACAACCTTCAACTCCTGGTTTCAAAGGATCCTCCTTCCTCAGTCTCCTGAGTAACTGGGACTACATAATCTAATGTTATTGTCAACATTTCTGCATTTTCATATACATGTCCCCAGTTTAAAACAAATTGTTTTTACTTGTTATCTGTTATTTTAAAACACCAATTTATTAGTAAACAAAAAAGTAATACTAAAAATTAAAAATATAATTAATTTACCAATTCTTTTTTGTGAACATATTACTAAATATGCTATAATGAATTGTTGGATGGTGAAATATACAAAACATAAAACTGTGCACTAGGTTTGTTTGTAGTGTTAGTCTGGACCTATTGCTTTGGAAAGCAATTAATTCTATAGTACACAAACAATTTCTGGGTATGTATTACACAACCATTTTCTGGCTGGTTTCCCAATTCTCCCAGAAATGGTCTCCATTTGATTTACTGCAGTGCCTACCTTTAAACAGTGCATCATCACATCATTTTGTCTTTGCTTAACAGAGGCATAATATTTATCAGTTTTTAAAAAATTAGGCATCGATTATTATAGCCCTCTATGGTACTACTCCTGTAGTGTTATAGATAAATCTCAAATTATTAAGTAAATTCAAATAACCGAGGAATAGTTCTACAAAAAGTGATCGTTTTGGTGAATTATCATCACTAGCTTTATGGCTATGTCATATCTTCCTCATCATTATTTATTGTTAATCTACTTTTGTTTCATGGGCTTACATGGTGAGGTAAGACATCATTTAACAATATCTTATTTCTGTCCATTTATTTTTGCATTTTTATATTGTTATTTGTGTATTTGTATGTTATGTTATTTGCACAAATGTAATTAAGCCAGTCTTAATCACCATTAAGGATTATATACCTGGGCTTTAAAAAGTTTGTGTTCTTGTTATTTGTTTTCCAATTCACTTTTAATTTTAGTGTCTTTGTGGCCCTAATAGTAATGTAAGAGTACAAAGCACTCATTGACCATTCAAAAAAATTGATTAGGTAATAATTTATCAATGCGCAAACCTAGAAATCATAATAAATATTAGAAGAAAATAAAACCCCTGCTACTTGGAAACTAAACAAAAAAGTAACAGCCTTCTTAGATAAAAAAAAAAGATATCAATGCCTAAATAAATGAATATTAAAAAAATTAACAGTAATAAATTTTATCTGAATACATCAAATATAAACAAAACAATGCTCAGTGGAAAAAAATCACTATAATTTATTAGAAGCTATAAAAAAACATTTAACACAATTGATTAGGTTCACAAAAGCTTGGATCTTTAACACCTAACCTCCAATTTAAATTATAGATAATGCAATATTTAAGTATAAAAAGTAAAGACCATTGGGTATTGTGACATTTTGGTAATAATGTTTGAGAATATTTTAAATGCATTTCATTGTTGTGCATCTATCAAATGAATTTTGTAGATGACAATATATAATATATATTAGTGTTCTGTGTCACATGAATACTTGCATACTGCTGAGAGTTTAATACACAGTACATGTACAGGCATTATCACAGCTTTTAGAAAATAATTCAAAATGCTCATAACTTTTAATCTAATAATTCCTACTTATTGAAATTGCAAATATAGGCAATTTATCATCAATTTTTCTTAAATATTAAAAAATTAAATCCACGTATTTCAAAACCTATAATAAAGTCTAGTAGTTATACAAACACTGATTGTAACAAAAGTTACAATGTGACTACTATTTATGAAATAATGTCGAATGCAGAACTTAGAAAACATTTGTAATAACATTATAATGTAAACTGTCAGTACCTATAATAATTTTATAAAAATATATTAATTTAGACCAAGAGGAAAGTGCTATAGGGGAATGATCATGAAAATAAAAGGGTGGTACAGTTTTAATTTTTAAGGTTTTCCATGTTATTATAGTACTATTTTGTATGAATATGAATACAATGCTTTAAAAAAAAGTACTGTAATTAGGATTTTCCAGAGAAACAGAATCAGAAGCAGAATAGGATGTTTATATATACATATAGGCAGAGATTAATAAGAAGAAATTGGCTCACATGATTATGGAATCTAGCAAGTCCAAAATCTGCAGGGTGGGCCAGCAAGCTGGAGACCCAGAAGAACCAATGTTCCGGGTAAGTCCAAAGGCTGTTCAGCAAAAGCCTATATGGCAGATGAAGTCCAAATGGTATCTGCTCGAGAATTTTCTCTTGCTTGCGGAAAGCCTGTCATTTTTGTTCTATTTAGGCCTTCAACTGCTGCACAAGGCCCACAACACAATGGAGAGAAATCTGTTTTACTCGAAGTCCACTGATTTAAAGTTTAATCTCATTCAAAATGAAGCAGCTACGTTGTCTGGCGCCAAGAAAATTTAGGAAACGGATACACACGAGGAGTTGAAAAGCAAAGGTTTAATAGGCAGAAGAAAGAGAAAGGAGAACAATTCTCTCTCTAGTGAGAGAGAGGGGCTTCTGGAAGGGAAGGATGGGCCTCCTGTGGAGTTTGCCAGATTTCATAGGCAGGTTTGAGGAGGCAGTGTCTGATTTTGGTAGGGCTCACAGATTGTTTTGATCAGGTGTGACATTTACATAGCCCGTATGGAGGGCTGGCCACCCCATCCAATCTTATTATGTAAATAGGCTCTCCACTTGACTGGCACCATCTTGTCTGCTCCTCACTGTACACATGGCTGGCAAGAAGAAAAGATGGGGCCGCCATTTTGAACATGCCTAGTCCCTGGTAGTATTCCTCTGCTGGCATCTCTATCTGTGGCTCGATTTTAGAGGCTGCTCTTTGTTAGAAAGGAAAATCATTTGGGCTGCTTTTCCTTAAAAGGAAAACATTACCAAGGACTTCCATACCCTCACTATCTGAGTTATTTCTTTTTAATTCCTATATCAAAAATACCCTCATAGAAACACCAAGAATAATTTTTCACCAAATATATGGGAAACCCATGGCCTAAGCAAGCTGGCATATGAAATTAGTCATCACAGATACTATCTTACCTTGAAGAGAAAACATTTCTCCATCACTTGAATAACAAAACTTACCACAGTGGACACTCTATGGAAGGTCAGGGTTGAGAAGGGAAACACAACTGTGAGAGTGTGTCAAGCAGAGATCACAGGATGGCAAGGAATGATATGGAAAATAGGAATTTTTAGATATAGCTTGAAAAATTATAACATTCGTATAAACATTTGTCAAAATCCTAGACTATGTTGAAATACAAAGTAGGTTTTTATAGAGGAAGAGGATAGATGGTCAGAAGCACGTGTGGGGGTTGTCGTAGCATGGCACATTGCTTTGAAGAGTAGAAATTCAGGAAGAATGTAGTCACTGGGGAACCAGAGACAGGAATGGCTCCGAGGAAATTTAGGGCAGATCCAAGAGCAAATTGTCACTACTGATGTCATGAGCTACTCACCTGAACCTTGCTTTTTAAAGAAAGAATTGGCTCAAGAATGTGAGGCGTGACTTCATCAACATGTGATAGTTATGTGATACATTTTGAAAAGTCAGAAGATGTTGAATTGAATGACTATCATATAATAAATGACAATTCTCCTGGCCCATTGATGTACAGAAGTTTCTGTATTATGGCTTTGAAAAATGAAGGAAGTAACTGAGTCATAAATCAATGAGGTGGTGATCCACCCAATTTTTGATCTTTGAACTGTGGTTAAATTCAACGAAGTTGTTTTAGTACGTTCTCTTGCTGCTGTGAAGAAAAACCCAAGGCTGGGTAACTTAAAACTTATTTTGACCTCTGCAACAATTTTCTTCCTTTTACCCACTTCTTACCACTATTTTTTTTTCTTTAGAAATTTGGTTCCCCACAGTTACTCAGCTAGAGATTGTCACAAGTGCCATTTTCTTTCTGTTTTTGTCATTCTCATAGACAACATTGATACTGTGCTATTTTCCCAAAGATGTTATTTTAATGGACATTACACTGGTGAATTTGGCAGCAACAACACAAACAGCAGAGTTGGGAGAAATGTGGCTGTTTGTATTGAATCTTTTGGCAGAGATACAGGCCTTAGATTTACTATCCCCCACTGCCTCATCTGACTTGTTTTTATTGTTTTTACAACACAGGAAGATGCTTTTGGTGTCCATAGGCCAAACTTCAACTTGCCATAACCCCTATCCCAAAGGCCTCTATGCTTGGGTTTATCCTGATCCTTGATGCTACTGCACATACTTTAATAAAATCATAATAAAATGGATCTTAAAATACAAGTCACACAATGCAAATGTTTCCTTTTTCTTGTTCCTGCTTCAATCTGTGCTTTAGGAATGTTTTCAGTGCCAAATCCGGTGCCTTTGGAGTGGGTCCCCAAAGATTTCTGAACTTTCTATTCTAGCTCTTTGAATAAATGAGACAGTTAGAATTGGCAGGATTTAGTCCTCATCTTCGAAGCCTCAGGGAATGAGACTACTCGTCTTTTCCTGGTGTTAGCTTTGAAGTTCTTGTTTATTTTTTGTTTAAATAGTGAAGGTTTGGAATCAGAAGATGTATGTTTGATGCCTTATACTACAATTTTCTCAATATATAATTAAAAAATGATCTTGATTTTTAAAATATCTTTTTTTCTCACATATAAGGAGAAAATATTTCTTGTTTGGTCGTTGTGATGACTAAATAGCGTAATAGAGGTTGAAATGTTTTGAAAACTACAAAGAAGACCAGTTTAACAGCATGTGAAGTGCTACCAATATAAATTCCATTATAATTTATAGATAATTGGAACACATATGAAAATAAGCTTAACTTTCTTGAACAAAGAGTAGTCTTTAAATAATAGACTTAAAATTAATTAACTAAATACTCACCTAGTTTCTCTTTATATGTTTGTTATAATTTCTTAAAAATCTGAAGGAAACATAGTCATTAAAAAAACTCTGATTCATTTCTGTTATTTCAAAAGGTTTTATGGGAAGCATTCTATGTATTTGAGAAGAATGAACCATAGTCACACATGGGTGATTGTACCTCCTAACCCAGAAGAGCTGTTCAATAAGCTAGATTTATGTCTATAGCATATTTCCATAAAGGGAGGGGAAAAACTTTGATTTATTTGTATGTTATTTTTGTGTAAATTGAAAGAAAAAACATGGCAAATCATAAAACACTTATTGATAAGCAATTTATCATTATGAGGGAGAATCAGAAATATGTGGCCAGTAATTTTGATATTTGATATGCATTTATTTATCAGTTTAGCAGCTATTCCATGTTAATTCCAAAATGAAATTGAAGTCACTTATCAGCTTCCAAAAATATCTCATATTGCTGGCATATATACATAACATTTTTATATATTATCTCATTTATTGCAATTTAGTCATTGTGCATTGAATTTTCAAGATAATAAAATAAAGATTCAGTGGCTCACTTCATCAGACACTATAGAATTGGTTAATAGAGAAGTAGGAAAGGAAAGTCAGGTCTCTTGACGCAAAATGTGTCATTCATCACATAACATCACACACAGACACTTCAGAGACAAGAATTAGCATGTTGTCCTTTCAGTATTTGTATTGTTGATTTAGTCAGCAGTAAATTTGAAATGAAAGATTCAAAGCTCAATCTCTGAGAAGTATGATTTTAAAGAAAAAAAAATTTGTTATGAAGTATCTTAATGATTAGTGAAAATCAAAATTAACCTTTCGGAGATAGAAAATTAAAAGTAGGAGCCATAGAGTCATCTCTGAAAATATCAAAGGCTAAGTCAACTCTTGCTCTCAAAGCCTCTAATCCAATATGGTCTGCAACAAAGCATCATGAAAGCAGGAAATACTATATTTTATTCTATCTGATCTCTCTAAGAGCTGAACATATTTCTTTATATCTAGTAGAAGACAGATGTATTAGGGTTCTGCAGAGAAAAAAGCACCAATAAGAGATAGACAGATCATAGGTATATTACAGAGATTGGCCCACCCCATTATAGAGGCCAAGATATCCCATCATCTACCATCCACAAACTGGAGAACCAGACAAGCTGGTTGCATGATTTCCTCTGAATCTGAATGCCCCAAAATAGGAGTGCTAATATTGGAGACAATAGAAGATAGATGTCCCAGCTGAAATAGAGAGAGAGTAAATTCAGCCTTACCCTGCCTTTTTGCTCTATTTAGACCCACAGTGGATTGGAAGATACCTACCAACATTAGTCAAGGGAGATCTTCTTTACTCAGCCTACTGAATCAAATGCTAATCTCTTCCAGAAACATCCTCACAGATGCACCCAGAAATAATATTTTGTCAGATATCTGGGAATCCCTTAGACTAGTCTAGTTGACACATAAAATTGGGAATCATACAGATCAATGCATTTCTGAAATTGAATTCAAACACATCCAAATTTCAGTGACCCAGCCCTATTCTTGACTCAAAATTAACTTTTCTGAAGCATTCAGAAATATAAAAATGCTTCAGAAATCATGTTAAAATACTACACATGAAAATATCTCTGTGATGTATGAAGCCTTAAATTTTGTAATTTATCATAATATTAAAGCAAATCACAAGAAAACAGATTTTTATTCTCTTTGAAGCAATTGTGAATGGAAGTTCATTCATGATTTGGCTCTCTGTTTGTCTGTTACTGGTGTATAAGAATGCTTGTGATTTTTGCACATTAATTTTGTATCCTGAGACTATTGAAGTTGCTTATCAGCTGCTGAGACTTGGCTGAGACAATGGGGTTTTCTAAATATACACCATGTCATCTGCAAAGAGGGACAATTTGACTTCTTCTTTTCCTAACTGAATACCCTTGATTTCTTTCTCGCCCGAATGCCCAGCCAGAACTTCCAACATCTTGCTGAATAGGGAGTGGCAGAGAGGCATCCCTGTCTTGTGCCAGTTTTCAAAGGGAATTTTTCCAGTTTTTGCCCATTCAGTATGATAATTGCTTCAAAGAGAATAAAATAATTTAGGGAATCAACCACAAAAATCCATATGGATGTAAAGGGACTCTTCTGGTTGAGAACTACAAACCACTGCTCAGTGAAATAAAAGAGGACACAAACAAATGGAAGAACATACCCATGCTCATGGATAGGAAGAATCAATATCAGAAAATGGCCATACGTCTTGTTGCACTTTATAGGATTCAATGTCTCTCTAGTTACAAATGAAGCTTTCTTCACAATTGGAAAACTTGCTTAAACACAGAACGCATTCCCAAGATAACCACAAAGAATAAAGTTGAGGATCACACTGATTTCACCTATACAGCTGAGAATTTAAAATGCAATGGGTATTTAAAATAAAGGAGATATCATCAAGAATGAAGTCCGAATAATACATCATGTTAACATTTTGACAACCTAGAAATGGAAATGGGTGATTCCTGGTTGAAGAATGAAAGGAAATGAAGGAAAATAAGCAAGTAGAAAGCGAAACTGATCCTTTCCTTGCCCTTATACAGAAATAATTCAAGAGTGATTAGACTAAATGTTGGATCCAATTATGAAAACTGAGGAAAACCCAGAAAATGGCATAAAGACTTCAAACAACAAAAGCAATTGCAGCAAAACCAAAATTATGCAAATGGATTCCTCATGAATTGCGAGTTTCTGCACAGCAAAGAAAATACTAATGAATAGGCAACCCAGAAATGTACCACCCCATTTATTCCCATACAATATTCCAACCACAAAGAACCTCAACGGAATTATGCCAAAAACAAACAACCCACGGCAAAAGGATATGAACAGACATTTCAAAGAATATATTCATATTGCTTTCAACAGACACATGAAAAAATGCTCATCATCACTTTCGGCCATCAGGAGGAAATGTAAATCAAAAACCACAATGAGATACCATCTCACACCAGTTAGAATGGCAATCATTAAAAAAGTCAGGAAACAACAGGTGCTGAGAGATGTGGCGAAATAAAACACCAAAATTGTTGGTGGATTGTAAACTGGTTCAACCATTGCGAAAACAGGCGGCGATCCTCGCGATCTAGAACTACGTAACGCAATATGACCTGTCATCCTATCAGATATACCCAAAGGACTCCAACCATGCTATAAAGACATTACGCACACATATGTTGGCTGCGCACCATTCACAATAGCAAAGACTTGGAATCAACCCAATGTCCATCAGTACACCTGGATTAAGAAAATGTGGCACATATACACCATGGAATACTATGCAGCCATAAAAAAGGATGAGTTTGTGTCCTTTGTAGGGACATGGATGCAGCTGGAAACCATCATTCTTAGCAGACTATCACAAGAACAGAAAACCAAACACCGCATGTTCTCACTCATAGGTGGGAACTGAACAATGAGATCACTTGGACTCGGGAAGGGGAACATCACACACTGGGGTCTATCATGGGGAGGAGGGGGAGGGATTGAATTGGGAGTTATACCTGATGTAAATGACGAGTTGATGGGTGCTGTCGAGTTGATGGGTGCAGCACACCAACATGGCACAAGTATACATATGTAACAAATCTGCACGTTATGCACATGTACCCTAGAACTTAAAGTATAATAATAATAAATAAATAAATAAATAAATAAATAAATAAATAGAAAAAAAAGAAAACAGATTTTTTTTATTCTGAAAAACAAGCAAACAAAAGACATTGAACTCCAAGACAAATTGTTATGGAGCTAAATAAAATGTAAATGGTTACTTACATTTATAAATGTAAGTACTCTAAATCTCAGCAATTATACTTCACAAGTCTTAAAAATATTAAACCTTTAGTGCAAAATAAATAAGTAATGCTATAGTGTATCTTAGAAAATTTTAAGAATGCAATAGATTGCAATTAATATCTCTTTGGCTTCTTTCACTTCAGCACTAAGCTAGATGTTAAGGAAAATGTATAATTTTAGAATTTGTATGAGGTCAATAAGAAGAAATTATAAAAATAGAGAATGCATCATTGTTAGCACAAAACCAAAACTAACTTCAAGAGATTATACAGAGAAGAGTCAATTGCCTTTGAGAGATGTGGATTTGGGAAAAGTCATCCAGGAAGAGAGGACATTGAGCTAGATTCTGCTGGACAAATATGGCAGTGCCTAATAGTCATGCAGAAGGAAATTTCCAAAGGGAAACATTATATGATAAGGTAAAGAATTTGAAAATACAGATATATTTAAGCTGCTCTATACTGCAGGGTCTATATTTTGTATGAGACATAGAAGAGTTCAAAACAAAACAATTTTTCCGTGGTGTATTAAGGGCCTTGGATTTTATTCCAAGGTAATAGGGAATTTATAGTGAGATTTTAACAATAAAAATTATATTATTAGATTAGCATTTCAGAAAGAAAACTGACAGAAACAGGATTTTTTTTTTTGCCAAATATGGTAAAGCTGTCAGAGTCTCTGACAATATGGGTACTTTAACTGAATAGAATTTTGCCCATTCCATGCATTGGACTTTATGTAATCAGGAATCAAACATATTGTAATAAACCACTGAAATTTGGGAATTTATCTCTTACAATAGCTAGCACTACTTTGCTATGTAAAGGCATTGGTACCCTGAAGTTGGGTGGGACTGCAACAGAGATCCGAATACACAACATTGTTTTGATTACTAAAAAAAGAAAAACTTGTGTAAGAATTATTTAGCTTGTGAACAATATAAAGGAATGATAGAATTCAGATTTGTGCAACTTTGCTGGATTAGAAAACAAAAAGCACTCTTTGAGAATCCAAATGATAAAAAAATAAAATTGAGTAAGATTTTTAAGAGAAAAAGAACCTGGCCGAAAAGTTCTGATTAAGGATTTAGCCTTTCCAATCAAGTCTATTATTTCAGATCGCCTAAGGCTACCACCATTAATCTGAGACAGAGGCATGGGAGTAAGGAAACAAATAATCAGGCTGGAGAATTATGTCTGGGAAATAACTCTGGTTGTGTTTTCTTGGATTTGAAACTTGCTGGAAGTAGATAGATTAGAACCTAGTAAGTACTTGAGAAAAGTGTATTATCAATGAAACTATAAACTCACACTAATACATTTTGACTCTTTGATTCCAACTTTCACTGGCAAGAAGCTATCTAAAAATAATGGCTAAAACACTGTACAGTTCTCAGAGGAATGCCTCTCAACATGCATTTCAGTCATGGCCACAGTGGGTAATAGACATGCAATAACATACTGACTTGAGAAAAAACAATAGATAAAATAATTCTTCCCACAAAGTATAATCAGTATGTAATCAAAGACTTCCCCTGTCTTCAGGGTAGGGGATTTAGTGATATCCACCAAAAAGAATTTCAAAATTATTGAGCACCATGACTTTAGTATTTTCCATTTTAGTCTTTCTAAATGGGGTGTGTGCATGTGTGTGCGTGCTTGTGTGTGTGTGTGTGTGTGTGTGTGTGTGTGTGTGTGTGTGTGTTGAGTGGTGGCAAGTACAAAGATATTTCATTTTTAGTTCCTGGAATTATTGAGATCACATACCAAAAACCGAATTAAACACTGTGCATCATCTAGATATTGTGGACTTTGAGCTAGCTGCTGTGATTACAAGGCACTTTGAGCCATCTCTCTTAAAGACGAAGTTGAATGTGTTCCATGTACGGAAAGAGGAGAAAATTAATATATAATTTTTTAGCATGAAGGGTGGGTTATGTTGTTCATTAAAGCATTTGCATCATGGTACACAGCTATACAGTATGTTCTTACCTTTCTCACAGCCATGTGTGAACAAATCCTGTACCAGTGGACTGTAGGCAAAGAGAAGGTATGCAATTTCCATTTTCTTTCTCTGTCCACTAACTGTATGCAGATATTCCAGCAGAGGATCCTGATACCAAAAGGGATTGCAGAGCCACAGGTTGAAAACAGCAGAGACTCCATGGTTCCCTCAATGATTGCACAGAACATTAACACCATCATCCCTGTGATGGTTAGTATTAAGTGTCGAACTTGATTGGATTGAAGGATGCAAAGTATTGTTTCTGGGTGTGTCTGTGAAGATGTTGCTACAGGAGATTAACATTTGAGTCACTGGACTGGGAAAGGGAGACCCACACTTAATCTGGGTGGCACCATCCCATTGACTGCCAGGGAGGCTAGAAAGAGAAGGCAAAAGAAGGTTTAATGAACAGACTTGCTGAGTCTTCCAGCCTTCATATTTCTCCTATCCTGAATGCTTCCTGTCCCTCAAACATCAGACTCCCAGTTCTTCGGCTTTTGGACTCCTGGACTTACACTAGTGTTTTGCCTGGTGATCTCAAGCCTTTGGCCACAGACCGAAGGCTGCACTGTCAGCTGCCCTACTTTGGAGGTTTTGGACTTGGATTGATCCACTACTGGCTTCCTTGCTCCCCAGCTTGCATAGCCTATCGTGGGACTTTACCATGTGGTTGTGTAAGTCAATGCTCCTCAATAAACTCCCTTTCATATATACATCTATCCTATTAGTTATGTCCCTCTGGAGAACCCTGACTACTACAATGCTCCATTCCCACCCACCTGACCTGAGAACTAAATTTTATTGCATAAAGCCGTCAAGATTTTCTGTTGTTAAAGCGGCTAGCCTGGCATTGAAGATAGCTTGAAGACTACCAAACTGAAGTCATAGAAACCACTAGATGTCTCTTAAAATAATCCAGGCAAGAGATAATGAAGGCTTATATTAGATGACAGTAGTGGGTGGGAAGGTAAATCTTATGGTGGATTTGAAATACGTTTATAAGTACATAATATGATATTAGAAGATCAGAAAAAATATTCATAAAACTACAGTTCTGAATTGTATAAACGCTGTTAACTAATATAAAGAAGGAAGAGCAGGCATTGTGAAGAATTGTGAAGAAAATGTTTTATTTTATATTTGAAGTGTCTGTAGAACATTCATTAGGTGAGTATGTGTGAATTTTGAGCATAGAAAGAAAAGCAAGGAAAGAAAAAATAGAATTGGCAATAATAGGCATGTAAGCAAATGGTAGTAAAATAATGGAAATACCTCTTTGAAATTTCCAAAGGGTGGTGGGTAGGATAAAAGGCTAAGTACAGGATGGATGACATTTAGAGGAAACAAAGATAAAAGATATGGCTTAGAAAACTCTCAGTGAAGGGACAGAGAAAAGCTGGATGAGAACCAGAATGTAGTGTATTAAATACATTTTCATGAATATGAAAATATTCTATATCATAAATGATGTGAAATAAGGATTGAATGGTGCCCACCAGATTTCCCAATTAGTAAGGCAACTCGTTAATTTAGCAAAACATTTTTATTTGAATAGGGAAAACAAAACATTGATTTCTAATTCTAGGGAAAGAGTAAATTATGTTTTCAGAAGTAAGAATGAAAATAGAAAAAAAAGACAATGATATTCTTTTTTTTTTTTTTTTTTTTTTTTTTTTGAGACAGGGTCTTACTCTTTAGCCGAGGCTGGAGTGCAGTGATGCAATCACAGCTCACTGCAACACTGCAACCTCCACCTTCCAGACTCAAACCATCCTCCCACTTCAGCCTCCCAATTACCTAAGACTATAAGCATGTGCCACCATGCGTGCTCAGCCAATTTTTCCATTTGTTTTGTAAAGAAGAGTGTCACTACGTTGCCCAGATTGGTCTCGATCTCCTGGGCTCAAGAAATCCACCTATTCTGGCCTTCCAAAGTGCTAGAATTATAGCCTCAAGCCACTGCATCCCACCAAGACAATGATGTCCTAGTAGATGCTGTGTTATTACACCAGAATCCCATTTTCCTGGAATCTGTACCCATCTCCCAGCTGCTGTCCATTGTGACTGTTAACAGTAGAAAAGTGTTTCCCTTCTCCGGAGAATTTCTCTCAGCTATCGAAAGCTAGAAATACGTTCCTTCCTCCACTTCCAGAAAAGGCCCATAGATAATTTCTGCTTATATCAGGTGGAAAAGGCAGTCTCCTTTGCTTAAATAGGAACAACTTTGTGATGCTTTTTATATGTTTCCTCACATGAATCAGGCTAAGGATGGACTTTACTTGACATGGCGTTTTTGTTTAGCTCTCTCCTACCACACCAATTTGATTCATTCATTTTGTTACAAGTTTTTGTTTTGTTTTGTTTTGTTTTTAATGGGGATCACTCCTTCAGTAAATCACATGCATGTAATCCCTGTCACAAGCTCAGGTTTTAGTTATCCAAGCTTCAGATAATTGGTGCTAGGAGGAGTCATGAGAAAAGGATTTCATGGGAAGAAATAAAGATACAAGACAAAGCTGTCAGATAAAATGCAAGACACCCAGCTAAATTCAAATTTCAGGTAAACAATCATTTTTCCTAGTATAAATACATCTTATGTACAAGTATGTCCCATAAGTATATCCTAATATATATCTCTTATATTTGTACCTCACAAATATGTATACTTATGTATACATATGTCTAATAAATGTATATTTTATTTCATGCATGATATATACTTACATATGGGACATATTTATACTAAACATTTATTCATTATTTACTTAAAATTCAAATTTAGTTGAGTGTCTTTTATTTTTATTTGTTAATCTGGCAGCCCTATTAGAAGAGGTTCATACAATATAACTGGCATTTGAATTGTATGCAATAAATGGTAATAAAAAGGAGTATGAAATCAGTGGATCTTTTGGAGCACCATTGAGATATTAAGAGAGATATTAACAGGTTCAGAGTAATCATTCTAACTTTAAAGTAGAATTTGAGAGTCACAGGGCCTCTTTGGAAACATTTACAAAGATCCTCAATTCTGTACAGTTTCCTTAGGCAGTGCAGAGCTAATCCCCTGCAATGGGAGTGGTGAGACCACTTCTACTAGAGTGGAGACATTTCTTTCACTAGGGGTGGGGAGACTGCTTCCACTAGCAATAAAGATTCTGATCCATTTAGAGGCTCAATGTCCCTGGCTTCATCTAGATTTCTCCACACATCCCTGTTCCGACTTTCAGCACCTAATTCCTTCCCAATCACTGCTCTTACTTTAAGTGAGACACTCTTGGGGGGAGCTCAAATTGTTGTAAGTGAGCCAGTAGAAGGATGAGATTCTGCATTTAACTTTCAATGGTCTGAGGACTGCAGCTCCAGGAGATAAAAGTCTCCTTCAGAACACACATAAAAACTTTCAAGTCATGTTTGCTGAACTTTATTTGGGAAATTTGAATCTCTGATATCATCTTTTCGTTGCCCCAATTTGTCCAGTGATATTAGAATCAACTAAGCAATCTTATTATATTCATTAGTTTGACACAAATACACAGTCACCCAGATTCTTCTTTGTTGTAAGTGGTTGATATTTTGTATACCTCTATCGCTAGAACATGCCATGGACTTTCAGCATTCTCTTTAATACTGGAAAGACAGTGATTATTGTCTTTAAGTCTAATTAGATTAGAAAGCCAATTCCAGAAACCCTAGAACTAAATCAGAAAATTCATCTTTAAAAATATTCTGTTTCTATCATTTATTTTTATGGAGGAGTAATAAATTTAAAATAAATTTTAAATTTAAAAATATGTTTCAATTGAACCATTCCCAGTGCCAAAGTCTGTATTTCTCAGAACTCTCCAGAGAAACAGAACCAATATAATGTGAGATTTATTACAAATAATAGGAATTGACTAATATGATTATTGAGGTCAAAAAGACCCAAGATCTGCAGTCGGCAACCTGGAGACCCGGGAGAGCCAGTAGTATAGTTCAAGTCAAAAGGCTGGCAGGCTTCAGTTCCAGAAATGTGTGAAGTTTCAGTTAAAGTCCTATGACCAAACCAACATCTCAGCTTAAAAACAGTTAAACAGGGCACATTCTCTCTCTCTCTCTCTCTTTCACCCTCTATTTCCTTCTCTCTCTCTCTGGAGCTGAGAGATTTGAGCTACAACATGTTGAGCTGGAGTATATCTAGATATGTAGATAGATAAAAGATGATCGATCGATCGATCGATCGATCGATAGATAGACAGACAGACAGATAGATAATAGATAGATACATAGACAGACAATAAATAGGCAGACTTCTACTACTATGGTGGAATAATTGGTATATTTTACCCTCCCATCATGAGCAGCTATTACACTGGCAACTATTTTTAGTACTGGTCCACAGAAGAGAAGAGACCGTTATCCATAAGCAAAGGGAATTCCATAAGATGAATACATGATGGATCCGCCTTTCATCCTGGAACACTTTCTGGACCATGACACGAAGTGTATCCCATTTACAACATGCTGTTATGCTGATCTGGGGAAGAAGAGATTGGAGTTAGGCCTTCTGAAGGGAATCTGAATTTCTATCTTGGAACAAGTTTCAGATCACAGAGCAGGTTGTTAGAGTACAATTAGAGTACAAATGCCATGCTGACCTGAGGAGGAAGAGATGAAAGTTTAGGGCTTCTGAAGGGACTGAAATTCATGAGTCAAGGTGTCTGAGAGGAAGGAGCTTCCCAGGGTAAGAAAGCCTACAAATCTGGTGGATGAAGGAGGCCATCTACAGGTCTTTGGCTAAAGGCTAGACTATGAATATATAGAGTGATAATTCCTGAGGCTTTGCAGAGAGAAGATTCTTCAGTAATAAAAGCTCAAAAGAGCTAACAGAGGATATACATGTTGAGAAAAAGTGTAGATCATGGCCAGCCAGAGTGTACAGAACATGCTGAGTACATCAGGCAATCAATTGAGGCCCTGGAAAGGTTAGACATTAGAAGTAAGGGCTGTACCCTAGAGTAGTTATTGCACTCAGAATAAGATCAAAATAGGAATGGACTAAGCCCAATAAGAGTAAAATTATCCAGTAGTTATTTAACTGTCAGAACAAAAATTGATAGCTTTTAAAAGAATTTGGGAGGTTGAGGCAAAAGGATCACCTGAGCTCAAGCGTTCAAGACAAGCCTAGGAAATATAGCAAGAAGGTGTCTCCACTAACAAAAAAAGGTAAAATAATTCTGACTTTCTATAAAATCTCATTCACAATGCTCAGTTTATATAGTTTGCTATAACAAAGTACCACAAACTAAATGACTTAAAAAAACCAATATTTTGTATTGAAGTTTTAGAGGCTAGGTCAAAATCAAGATGTCCACAGGATACGTTCCTTTTAAGGGCTGTGAGCATATCACCAATCCATACATGGTCTTCTTCCTGAGTGTGTGTCTCTCTCCAAATTTCTCCTTTTTTTTTTTTTTTTTTTTTGTAAAAATACCATACATGCTGAATAACTTCATTTTTCATTAATTAACTCTGTAAATATTTTTGTCTCCAAATAATGTTACATTCTGAGGCTTTGGGATTTAGGACATCAACATTTAAATTCCTAGAGAACACAGTTCAAACCATATCACCAAAATAAAATAAACTAAAATATATCTATTGATTCGAGGAAGTGTGAAAATGTGACCTGTAATCAATTAAGCTGGGAGTAATCCATAGAAATAGGCCTCAAGAAAACCCAGATGTGGAAATTACCCAACAATGACTTTAAAACAGCTATGATAAATAGGTTCAATGTTATTAAAAATGGAGATATTGACCAGATGCAGGGGCTCATGCCTATAATCCTAGCAATTTGGGAGGTCAAGGCAGGCAGATCAACTTAGCTCAAGAGTTTGAGACCAGCCTGGGCAGCATAATGGGACCTCCTCTCTACAAAAAATACAAAAATTAGTCAGGTGTGTTCATGTGTACCTGTAGACCCAGCTACTTGGGGGGCTGAGGTGGGAGGATCACTTGAGCTCAAGAGGTCGAAGCTGCAGTGAGCTATGATTGCACCATTGCACTTCAGCCTGGGTAATAGAGTGAGACCCTGTCTCAAGGGAAAAAAAAAAAGAGACATAATGTGTAAAAAGAGGAGAATATAATCAAATAAATGAAAACTATTAGAAGAGGAAAAAAGCAAATTCTAGAAGTCTAAAAATATACAAACACACACACACACACATATATATATATATATATATTTTTTTTTTTTCCAAAGAATGAGCTTAACTGTAGACTGGAATCAGAAGAAGAAAGTAGTGAAACTGAAGATAGATGGGAAGACACAGTAAATAATCTGAATAACATACAATAAAAGTAAATAGAGTTTCAGTGATTTATGAAACAATATAAACTAGTCTAACAGATTAACTGGGGTCCAAAAAGGAAGGAAATAGATAATGAGTATAAAACATATTTGAACAAATAATGTCCAAAAATTCCCCAAATTTGGTGAAAAATATCCTACTAATTTAAAAAGCTCAGCAAAGCCAAACAGTACAGTATACATAAACAGAATGCTGCACCTGGGAATATTGTAATCAAACTGATGAAAACAAAAGATAAAAAATACATCAGAAAATCAGCTTAAGAAGACACAGTGTACAAAAACAAATGACAACTGATAATGCATCTGAAAAAATGGGGTCACAAATACAAAGAAAACATCTTTGAATTGTTGAAAGAAAAACAAAAAAGTATACCCAGAATTCTGCATCCAGGAAAAATATCTTTCAAATGTAATTGCAAAATAAAAATATTGAATAAACAAAAACAGCACCAGCAAGCCCTTTCTACAAAAATGCTAAAGGTTATGCCTACGTAGCTAAAGAAAGATGATGAGAAATCACTTTTAAAAAAGGAACTAATTCATAGGAAAGAGTGAAGAGCACCAGAAATAGTAAATATGTGGGCAAGTAAACAGGCTATTTTTTATCATTAAAAATTTGTAAGATAATTTTTAATATGATAACTATTACATTGTAGATCTTATAATTCATGAAAAAGTAAATTATATGACAAACTAGTAAAAAGGACAGGAGGGTATTAAATAGAATTATGCAGGTTTTATGTTTTCACATTGTATGTGAAGTGAAACAATATTAACTTTAAGTAAACTATGATAAAAATGCATGTTTAATTCCTATAAGAAATACTGAGAAAATGATAGAAAAAGGTATAGTCCAAAAGCCAGCCAATAAATAAATTAATATACAGTTATGTATCACTAAACAATTGGGATATGTTTTGAGAAATACGTTGTTAGGTGTTTTTATGATTGTGTGAAAATCATAGTGTATTTACACAAACCTAGATGGTATAGCCTACTACACACCTAGACTATATGGTATAGTCTCTTGTTTCTAGGCTACAAACCTGTACAGCATGTTACTGCACTGAAGAGTGTAGCCAATTGTAACAAAATTGTAAGTATTTGTGTATTTAAGCATATAAAATGTTCACTAGAACTATGGTATTATAATATTATGGGACTTCTGTTATATATGTAGTTTATCATTGAGCAAAGCATTATTATGAGGTGTATAACTGTATTAAAAAAAAATAGTATCCCCAAGAGAGTGTAAAGGAAAGAAGAACGCAAATCAGGTGGGAAAACTGAAAATAAATAGTAAGATGGTAGGCTTAAATCAGATTATATCCATGATAATATTAAATGTAAAGGGACTAACCCCCTCAATTATGGAGCAGAGGATGTTATACCATATTTTAAACCCATGAAACAACCGTATGCTTTCCACAAAAGACATACAGTAAACATAGATACATCTAAATCGAACAGTAATAGATGAAAAAAGTCAAAGCCACACCACAACAGTCATAAACACAAAAAAGAAGCTAAATAGAAATCTAATCATAGAATATTTAAAAAGACAAAGAATAATATATTTTAATTATAAAATGGTCACTATATTAGGAAGACTTAATAGTTCTAAGTGTGGATGCACAAAGATTCAAAACATGAATAAAAATTAGGAGAACTAAAGACAAAAATAGTCACAGAATCATTATTGAAGATTTTAACATCCCTTTCACGGTAACCAATAAAACTAGAAGAGCAAGTTAATGAGTATATAGAAGACTCGAACAACACCATCAGCTAAGATTACCTAGTTGTTATTTACTGAACACAATACTCAATCCCTACAGGAAAAATTGTTTCCATAGACAAATGAACATTCATCATAATAGAACATAAAGTGGACCCTAAAATGAGTGTCAATATATTTCAAAAAATACTTAAAATCATAAATGTTATGATCTCGGATATAATTAAGTTAAAATTAGTAAGTTAAATACATCTTGAAAATTGGGAAATTAGCCGGGCGCGGTGGCTCAAGCCTGTAATCCCAGCACTTTGGGAGGCCGAGATGGGCGGATCACGAGGTCAGGAGATCGAGACCATCCTGGCTAACCCGGTGAAATCCCGTCTCTACTAAAAAATACAAAAAACTAGCCGGGCGCTGTGGCGAGCGCCTGTAGTCCCAGCTACTCGGGAGGCTGAGGCAGGAGAATAGCGTAAACCCGGGAGGTGGAGCTTGCAGTGAGCTGAGATCCGGCCACTGCGCTCCAGCCTGGGCTACAGAGCGAGACTCCGCCTCAAAAAAAATAAATAAATAAAAATAAAAAAAAAAAAAGAAAAATTTGAAATTAAGCAAGAGCCTTCTAAATGATTTGAGTTAAAGAAAATTATAAAAACATTTTCTTTTTTTTTAAATTTATTTATTTATTTATTTATTTATTATTATTATAATTTTAAGTTCTAGGTACATGTGTGCATAACGGGATTTGTTACATATGTATACTTGTGTCATGTTGGTGTTGCACCCATCAAACTCGTCAGCACCCATCAACTCGCCATTTACATGAGATATAACTCCCAATTCAATCCCTCCCACTTCCTCATAATAGGCCCCGTGTGTGATGTTCCCTTCCCGAGTCCAAGTGATCTCATTGTCTGTTCCCCACCTATGAGTGAGAACATGTGTGTTTGGTTTTCTGTTCTTGTGATAATTTTGCTAAGAATGATGGTTTCCCAGCTGCATCCATGTCCCTACAAAGGACACAAACTCATCCTTTATGGCTGCATAGTATCTCCATGGTGTATGTGCCACATTTTCTAATCCATGTCTGTCACCAGGACATTTGGGTTGATTCCAAGGTCTCTTTACATAGAATAGTGCTGCAAATAAACATACGGTGCATGCCCTTTATAGCAGCATGATTTATAATCCTTTGGGTATATACCCAGTAATGGGATGGTTGGGTCATATGGTACATCTATTCTAGACCCTTGAGGAATTGCTATACCTATAATGGCTGAACTAGTTTACAATCCCAACCAACAGTGTAAAAGTGTTCCTATTTCTCCACATCCTCTCCAGCACCTGTTGTTTCCTGACTTTTAATGATTGCCATTCTAACTGGTGTGTGTGTGAGAGATGGTATCTCATTGTGGTTTTGATTTGCATTTCTCTGATGGCCAGTGATGACGAAGCATTTTTTCATATGTGTCTGTTGGCTGTAAGGAATGTTCTCTTTGAGAAATGTCTGTTCATATCCTTTGCCCACTTTTGATGGGGTTGTTTGTTTTTGCTTGTAAATTTGTTTGAGTTCTTGTAGGTTCTGGATATTAGCCCTTTGTCAGATTTAGAGTAGATTGCAAAATTTTCTCCCATCCTGTAGATTGCCTGTTCACTCTGATGGTAGTTTCTTGTGCTGTGCAGAAGCTCTTTAGTCAATGAGATCCCATTTGTCAATTTTACTTTTTGCTGCTGCTTTGGTGTTTTAGACATGGTCTTGCCCATGCCTATGTCCTGAATGGTACTACCTAGGTTTTCCTCTCTAGGGTTTTATGGTATTAGGTCTAACATTTAAGTCTCTAATCCATCTTGAATTAATTTTCATATAGCGAGTAAGGAAAGGGATCCAGTTTCAGCTTTCTATACTTATGGCTAGCCAATTTTCCTGAGCACCATTTATTAAATAGGGAATTCTTTTCCCCATTTCTTTGTTTCTCTCTAGGTTTACCAAAGATCAGATGGCTGTAGATGTGTGGTAATATTTTGAGGACTCTGTTCTGTTCCATTGGTTCTATATCTCTGTTTTGGTACCAGTACCATTGTTTTTAGTTACTGTAGCCTTGTAGTATAGTTTATCGTCAAGTAGCGTGATGCCTCCAGCTTTGTTCTTTGACTTAGGTTGTCTTGAGATGTGGGCTCTGTTTTGGTTCCATATGAACTTTAAAGCAGTTTTTTCCAATTCTGTGAAGACTAATAATAGCCATGTACGCATTGAATCTATACCACTTTGGGCAGTATGGCCATTTCACTACATGATTCTCCTATCCATGAGCATGGTCTGATTTCAGTGCCTGGAAAGTGAGGGAGAAAATGGAACCAAGTTGGAAAAACATTCTTCAGGATATCATCCAGGGAGAACTTCCCCAACCTAGCAAGGCAGGCCAACATTCAAACCAGGAAATACAGAGAACGCGCACAAAGATACTCCTATAGTTACGCAAACTCCAAGACACATACTGCCAGATTCACCAAAGTTGAAATGAAGGAAAAAATCTTAAGGGCAGCCAGAGAGAAAGGTTGGCTTACCCACAAAGGGAAGCCCATCAGACTAACAGCAGATCTCTCGGGCAGAAACTCTATAAGCTGGGGAAGAGAGTGGGGCCAATATTCACCATTCTTAAAGAAAGAATTTTAAACCCAGAATTTCATATCCAGCCAAACTAAGTCACCAGTGAAGGAGAACAAAATCCACATAAGCAAATGCTTAGAGATTTTGTCACCATCAGGCCTGCTCTTACAAGAGACCCTGACGGAAGCATCACCAACATGGAAAGGAACAACCGGTACCAGCCCTTGGAAAAACATGCCAAAATGTAAAGACCATCAAGGCTAGGAAGAAACTGCATCAACTAACGAGCAAAAATATTTTCAACTAAATGATTGCAAAACACCAAGAAGCTATGGACTGTAGATAAATTTGTGCTAAAAAGAAAATTTATAGACGGTGATGATCAATTTCATGTGTAAGCTTGGCTGAGTCATGAGATGCCCAGATAACATTACTTCTGGATGTGTTTGTGAGGGTGTTTTCAGAAGGGATAAGCACTTGAATTGGTAGATTGATTAAAGTAGATGGCCCTCTTCAATGTGTGAGTATGGGTGGGCATCATCCAATCTTGGTGAGAAGGAGGGAATTCTCCCACCCCGTTTTCTGCCTCACTGCTGGAGCTAGTACATCTCATCTCATCTCATCCCTTTATGCCCTTGAACTATTATTTACACCATTGGCTCCCTTGAGTCTCAGGGCTTCAAACTTACACTGAATGACACCACTGGCTTCCCTGGGTCTCCAGCTTGCAGATTAACAGATAGCAAATTGTGGGACTTCTCAGCTTCCATAATCACTTGAGCCAACTTCTCCTTATATGGAAGCATGGACAGATAGACAGACAGACAGATAGACAGACAGATAGATAAATAGATTCTATTCATCTGTTCCTAGAGGAACCTAATACAAAGGCTCTTTAGGAGAAACAAAAATCAATGATCTAAATTCTCATTTTAAGAAGCTAAACAGTTATAATTAAAAGAAGCCCAAATCAAATAGAAGGAAAACAAACAAGAAAAATAAGAGCAAAAATCAATGACACAGGACTTCCACTCCACTTAGGATGTAGAAAGTCACAAGAGAATTTTTCTCCCAATCTGACAATGGGAATAAAGCAGATAGCCTTTTTTAAAAAATCATAGCTTAAAAAACTCCATTAGAATGTTGAGATAACAAATAATCCTAACGTAATGAAAGGGAAAAATGATGAACATCTTCTAAAAGAGAAGTCAATAGTTGCCGTTTGATGACTGCAAAATAATAGGAAACCAAAAAGCTGCCATAGACAAGGGTAAGGAGAAAAAAGGTGAACACTAACGGAAAAATTAAAAGCTCAATATAATGTGATATGATGCAAGGTGAATCGGCTTCTATCTGTCAACTTCTCCAGAATGCTTCACTGAGTGTTTTTAAGAGAAATTCAGTCAGGTCAGGAAGATGGACAGAGATTGACACTACGGTGCAGGCTTGCAGGACATGCAGAATTCTAAGGTGGAAAAGGAGAATTAAGAGAACCAAATTTCATGAGCACTCTGGGTCTTATTTAAGTAGCCAACAGTTACCGTCTATGTCTGGCAGAGAGACAAGGGATCCAAGAAGCAACTCTGTGAGACATAGCATTGGAGCATCCCTAAATTCTCAATATGAAAAGTAACACTCTACGATCTCACTTTTATGTGGAATTTTTGAAAAGTTGAACTCATAGAAGTAGAGTAGAATGGTGGTTGCCAGGGACTTGGAGGTTGGGTGCAGAGAGTGGGGGAGATATTGGTCAAAGAATACAGACTTTTAGCTGTAAAATGAATAAGTTCTAGGCATCTAAAGGATATCATGGTGACTATAGTTAATGATAATGTACCGTTTACTTAAAACTTGCTAACAGAGTGGATCCAAGTGTTCGTAACATACACAAAAAAATGATAAAGTGTTATGTAAGGTGATGCAGTTGTTAATCCACTTGATTGTAGTAATAATTTCTTGATGTATATGCAAATAAATTCATCACACATTGAATTTTGATTTGTCTATTATATCTCAATAAACCTGGAGGGAAAAAAAAAAGGGAGAACTGAAAGGTAATCAAAAAACATTTTGGGTCTTACATTGGGAGAGGCAGCCCACTAGAAGTGACAGTAACTAGAGTGGAAGAAAGAGGAGAGCTGAGAAGGAACCCCTGATGGGTGAACAACAGGGACTGCTGAAAATTGAAGGCATGAGAACAGAAATAAACCTTTAAGGCACTCAGATCCTTGAAAAGGGAAGACTGGGATACTATCCTCATGTAATTTAGAGCTTGTGGTGGCGAGCTGAATCTAACCAAAGAAACAACAAATTCCAGAACCAGTTCAACTACTGAATGCATTGACTCGACCTTCACACAAGAAGACTAATGGAAGACACACTTCCATCATTCAAATAAAAATGATCAAACATCTAAAAACACAGAAAACATGACCCAGCATGAAGAAATAATATTGTCAAAAGCTTTTTATGCATGGGATGATCACACTTTTTTTGTTCTTATTCTATTAATATGGTGTATTCTATTGTTAAGCCAATCTCACATTCCTGAGATAAATTCCACGTGGTCATAGTGTATTAATATAATGTTTTTTATATGTTGCTGGTCTCAATTTGCTAACATTTGGAGGATTATTGTGTCTCTTTGTGAGTGATAATCATCTGTAGATTTGCTTTTTTCTTGTGATGAGTTTGGTCAGCTTTCATATTGAGAGAATTCTGTTAACCTTTGAATGATTTGAGAAGTAGTCCTGTATTTTCTGCAAGAGTTTGTGAATGATTACTTTTGTTTATGCTTCTAATATTTGTTTAATATTTGATGTCATGTAAAGGAAAATCTAGGCTTTTATTTTAGGAAGATTTTTAATTAATAATTCAATTTGTTTAGTTATTATAGGTATATTTAAATTTTCTATTTTATCTTCAGTAACTTTGAGTAATCTGAGTCTTTCTAGTAATTGCATTCCATCCAACTTGCTCAAATTGTTGTGAAAAAGTTGTTCCTATTATTCCCTTATAGTGGTTTTCATTTCTGAAGGGTTTGTAGATCTGTATATCTTTATAGATTTTCATAATTTGTGTCTTCATTTCACATACTTCTAGTGTATTTTTTATGTCAGGTTTTGTGTGCCCAAGATGGCCAAATAGGAACAGCCCCAGCCTCCAGCTCCCAGCATGAGTGACACAGAAGATGGGTGATTTCTGCATTTTCAACTGAGGTACCGGGTTCATCTCACTGGGGCATGCCAGACAGTCAGTGCTGGTCAGCAGGTGCAGCCAGACCAGTGAGAGCTGAAGCAGGGTTAGGCATCGTCTCACCTGGGAAGCACAAGGGGGAAGGGAATTCCTTTTCCTAGCCAAGGGAAATTGAGACACACAATACCTGGAAAATTGGGTAACTCCCAACCTAATACTGTGCTTTTTCAAGGGTCTTAGCAAATGGCACACCAGGAGATTATATCCCACACCTGGCCAGGAGGGTCCCATGCCCATGAAGCCTCTCTTATTGCTAGCACAGCAGTCTGAGATCTAACTGTAAGGCAGCAGCGAGGCTGAGGGAGGGGCTCCCGCCATTGCTGAGGTTTAAGTAGGTAAACAAAGCCCCTGCCGGGAAGCTGGAATTGGGTGGAGCCCACCGCAGCTCAAGGAGGCCTTCCTGCCTCTGTAGACTCCACCTCTGGGGACAGGGCATAGCTAAACAAAAAGCAGCAGAAACCTTTGCAGATGTAAATGTCCATGTCTGACAGCTTTGAAGAGAGCAGTGTTTCTCCCAGCATGGAGGCTGAGATCTGAGAATGGACAGACTGCCTGCTCAAGTGGGTCCCTCACCCCTGAGTAGCCTAACTGGGAGACATCCCCCACGAGGTGCAGACCAACACCTCACACCTCACACGGCTGGGTACACCTCTGAGATGAAGCTTCCAGAGCAAGAATCAGACAGCAACAATAGCTGTTCAGCAATATTCTATCTTCTGCAGCCTCTGCTGCTGATACCCAGGCAAACAGGGTCTGGAGTGGACCTCAAGCAAACTCCAATAGACCTGCAGCTGAGGGTCCTGAGTGTTAGAAGGAAAACTAACAAACAGAAAGGACATCCACACCAAAACCCCATCAGTACATCACCATCATCAAAGACCAAAGGCAGATAAAACCACAATGGGGAAAAAGCAGGGCAGAAAAGCTGGAAATTCAAAAAATCAGACCACATCTCCCCCTCCAAAGGAATGCAACTCATCTCCAGCAACGGAACAAAGCTGGATGGAGAATGACTTTGACAAGTTGAGAGAAGAAGGCTTCAGTTGATCAAACTTCTCAGAGCTAAAGGAGGAACTATGTACCTAGCACAAAGAAACTAAAAACCTTGAAAAAAGAATAGATGAATGGATAACTAGAACAACCAATGCAGAGAAGACCATAAAAGAACTGATAGAGATGAAAACCATGACACGAGAACTACATGACAAATGCAAAAGCTTCAGTAACCAACTTGATCAACTGAAAGAAGGAGTTTCAGTGATTGAAGATCAAATGAATGAAATGAAGTGAGAAGAGAAGTGTAGAGAAAAAAAGAGTAAAAAGAAATGAACAAAGCCTCCAAGAAATATGGGATTATGTGAAAAGACCAAATCTACGTCTGATTGGTGTGCCTGAGAGTGACGGGGAAAATGGAACCAAGTTGGAAAACACTGCAGGACATTGTCCAGGAGAACATCCCCAACCTAGTAAGGCAGGCCAAAATTCAAATTCAGGAAATACAGAGAACACCACAAAGATACTCCTCGAGAAGAGCAACTCCAAGACACATAATTGCCAGATTCACCAAAGTTGAAATGAAGGAAAAAATCTTAAGGGCAGCCAGAGAGAAAGGTTGGGTTATACACAAAGGGAAGCCCATCAGACTAACAGCAGATCTCTTGGCAGAAACTCTCCAAGTCAGAAGAGAGTGGGGGCCAATATTCAACATTCTTAAAGAAAAGAATTTTCAACCCAGAATTTCATATCCAGCCAAACTAAGTTTCATCAGTGAAGGAGAAATAAAATCCTTTACAGATAAGCAAATGCTTAGAGATTTTTGTCACCACCAGGACTGCCCTACAAGAGCTCCTGAAGGAAGCACTAAACATGGAAAAGGACAGCCGGTACCAGGCATTGCAAAAACATGCCAAAATGTAAAGACCATCAACGCTAGGAAGAAAGTGCATCAACTAAAGAGCAAAATAACTAGCTAATATCATAATGACAGGATCAAGTTCACACATAACAATATTAATCTTAAATGTAAATGGACTAAATGGTCCAATTAAAAGACACAGACTGGCAAATTGGATAAAGAGTGAAGACCCATCAGTTTGCTGTATTCAGGAGACCCATCTCACATGCAGAGACACACATAGGCTCAAAATAAAAGGATGGAGGAAGATCTACCAAACAAATGGAGAGCAAAAAAATGTAGGAGTTGCAATCCTAGTCTCTGATAAAACAAACTTTAAACCATCAAAGAACAAAAGAGACAAAGAAGGCTATTACATAATGGTAAAGGGATCAATTCATCAGGAAGAGCTAACTATCCTAAATATATATGCACCCAATACAGGAACACCCAGATTCATAAAGCAAGTCCTTAGAGACTTACAAAGAGACTTAGACTCCCATACAATAATAATGGGAGACTTTAACACCCCACTGTCAACATTGGACAGATCAACGAGACAGAAAGTTAACAAGGATATCCAGGAATTGAACTCAACTCTGCACCAAGTGGACCTAATAGACATCTACGGAACTCTCCACCCCAAGTCAACAGAATTTACATTCTTCTCAGCACCACATCTCACTTATTCCATAATTGACCACATAGTTTGAAGTAAAGTACTCCTCAGCAAATGTACAAGAACAGAAATTATAGCAAACTGTCTCTCAGACCACTTGCAATCAAAATAGAACTCAGGATTAAGAAACTTGATCAAAACCGCTCAACTACATGGAAACTGAATAACCTGCTCCTGAATGACTACTAGGTACATAACGAAATGAAGACAGGAATAAAGATGTTCTTTGAAACCAATGCAAGAATTTCTACTGGTTTGTTTTTTATAATACAAATAGCTTTATTGATATTCAGTATTTGATGAATCATTGCCATATTTTTCTTTCATTTCTTATACATGGTTTCCTTTAGTTCTTTGAACATATTTATAATAGCTCTTTTGAAACTTTTGTAAATTCCAACATCTAGACTTTTACATAATCAATTATATTTATTTTTTACATAATCAGTTATATTTATTTATTTTCTTGTATATATATCACACGTTCATATTTTTGCATATCTCATAATTTTTGTCAAAAATTGAACATTTTGAATAATATTTTTTAGCAACTCTGGATTTTGTCATCCATCCCCTTTTGATCTGTATGTTATTGTTGTTTAATGTTTATATTTTAATTGACTGACATGGAATAATTTTACAGTCTGCTTCTTCTGGAGTATGTAGGCAGTGAAATATCTTCTTAGTTTATCTATTTATTTGTTTATTTTTATTTTTAAGTTTGGGATGCTAGTGGTCAGATGTAAGTTAATGTAATTTAATTGTCAGGCAATAATAGGCCAGAGATGGTGCTTCAATACCTAGATTCAGTAAAATTTCCATTATTGGTCAATGAATTTATGGAAGATTGGCCCATACATTTGTATCTCAGGCAGTTGGTGAATGTTTCTCAATTTTTACCACTTGCTGGTTCTTTTCATGTCTTCCATGCACCTACACATAGTATCACATTTGGGGACATATAGATAACTGGGGCTCTCTTCACTCTCCCCTAGGTTTGTGTGCACCATTGTGGAGATGTCTGAACAGCCTTCAAGACCACTTAGGATAGGCGGTAGCATATAGAGCCCACTATGGCTGTCTTGGTCCACAGATCTCCCTGATAAACTCCTAGCATATCAGTTTGTCCGTTTCTTGCCCCAACTAGTATTGCAACTTTGGGTATCTGCAAGATTGGCCTTATCTGATTGGTTGCATCAAGACCAATATTACTTTCAACAGTAATCATGGTCTTGGAGTTTTGGATGCTTTATTTCTAATCAAGTTATCTCTGTCCAGCAATAAAGTTAGACTGCTAGTTTTCATGGCTTGCCCTGCCCCAATAGACCCACTTCTGAGGGAGAGCGGGTGAAAGGGGTAGGATGTGATCAATCTCAGGCTAAAACCCCATGGATTCTCACTGTTCTTACATAAATTTCTGATGTTTTTGAACAAATGGTTTGAAATTTGTTGGGTTTTTAAATTCTAGATAATTGAAATATTTTTCTCTTATTCTTTAAGTAATTTTTTCCAGTTTACTGTGAGTTTTGTTTTTTTTTTTTTTTAATGGGTGCTATTTTACACATCCCTTTATTCCACCATTCGGGAAGTGTCAGTTCTCTTTGACATGGGATATCACCTGATGTCACCTTGGACAAAGGGACCCATTTCACAGTAAAATTGTATGGCAGCACACTCACAACCATGGAATCCACTGGTCTCACCACCGCTGTGTCACTTAGAAAATGCTTGCCTGAAAGAGCAATAGGCAAGCCTCATATTAATAAACATAAAAAGAAATAATGCATTGCCCAGAAAAGGCACCATTCTAATATACTCCTTAAAACATTAACCATTATGTCACTGTGTCCCCTGTGGACAGAATATGTGAATCTAGAAATAAGGGGGTAAAAGAAAAAGTATTCCCCATGCATTCATTTGGTGTTGCTGCCATGACAATATACCACCAAAGTCTGGGTGGTTTAAATGAGAGAAATGTATTTCTCATCATTCTGTATGCTAGAATCAAGATGTTGTCAGGTTTGGTTTCTTTTGAGGCCCATCTTATACTTGCAAATGATTGCTTCCAGGACCATTCTCACATGGCGTTTCCTCTGTGTGCAAGCATCCCTGGTGTCTCTTGGTGTGTTCAAATTTCCTCTACTTGTGAGGACATCAGTGAGATTGAATTAAAACTCACAGTGACAAATTCATTTTAATGTAATCACCTTTTCAAAGAGCCTATTCTAAATATAGTCACATTCGGAGGTACTTTGGTAAAAGCTTCAACCAAGACGTTTTTGGGGAGACACAATTTAGCCTGTAACACCCTGCTTATGAGTACCTCTTGAAGAATGTATAAGTCTCTTTCCTCATTCTCAGAGGGGTGATCTTTCTAACAGGGGACACAGTAAGAGCCCCAATAGGGTGGCTGCAGTATCACTTTGGACTCCTTATGCCAGTATACAAGCTGGTAGGGATAGTTGATCCTGATTATTATCAGAGGTAAGACTGCCACTTTACAATTAGGAAAGGAAGAAATATATCTGATATTCAGATGATGCACTTGGGCAACTGGTCGTATTCACCTGGCCGATTTTAACTGTAAACGAGCAAGCACATCCATATCTGACAAGAGCAGGGTGAACTGAGGCACAGACACTAAGACCTTCCAATATTGGGGTGTGAGTTAACCTATGTTGCAAGCTGCTCATCCAGCAAAAGTATTACCCAAGAGAGAGGGAGATCTGAAGGGGTTGTAAAAAAGGGAAATTACAAACTTAGTCACAGCCTTAGCACTTACTACAACACTGCTGTTGGTGGACTGTAGTTCTCCCAGGAACTGTCCTCTTGTAAATGTCTCAGGAATATTGACCACAACATTCTGAAAAAGCTATGCCTTTTTCAGAATTCTTGTGGCTGTGGTCATGGACTATTTTCTGAGCTGCTGTATATGTTGTCTGCTATCACAAGTAGATGTCACTTGTTTTATGGAAAATTGTCCTTGAAAGTTATACACCCTTGCATAAACTAGGAGGGAAGATCACAACCAATTAATGCCTGACATGGAGTTTTAAATGCTGAACCCCTCGGCTCAAATATGGACAATGCAGCAGAGCCCTTTATTCTCCTTATCTCTCTCCTTCCACCATGTAGGTCAGGCAAAGACTAGGTTTGGCCTGAATCCACATTCTTGCTTGGCACTTTCCCTTTCTTTATCCTCGTCCACTTCCTCCCTTGAGATTTTCTTGAAAATTCTTTCCTTGATAAATTATGTGCCCCCAGTCACGTATTTCAGGCTCTGTTTCTTGTCTCATGTTTTCCACCTAACATTTATACATCTGGAATCGGGGAGCAGGCCAGGGAAAATAAACAATTTTTGTTTCTAATATGGGAAAAACTTAAAGTAGTTTATGGATTTTGGAGAAATTAACATGTAAAAATTGATCCCCAGGTAGGAAATGAGATACCTTCCACTCTGACTTAGATAAGAGATTTAACTAAAATTTAAGGAAAAAATATGTTGGAAGAGTTCTTCTCTGTCTTCATGATAAAATGGATAAAGCAAGATCATCCCTTTAATTGAAAAAAAAAAAAAAAAAGCAGAAACTGAGAGAAAGCTTAAGGGAGTGAGTAAATGAATGAACATAACAATGAGGGCCCAAGTGAACAATGAGATTATGAATGCATAGTTCCACTAATCTTTTGATTAGTCACACTTTTCTTAGAGCATACAAGTGACCCAGTGAAGGAATCACAGTAAGAACAGATTATAAAACATATTTTTTAGAATTGTTGATGCATTTGATAGGTGTGCCACAAAAATACTGACACGAAATAAACCTAGGAAACCAATGAAAATACAGTGATTCAAAAAAAAAGAACATAGAATTTTGGCGGAAGAAGATATAAAGTGAATCTAAAAAGAACAGATAACTGTGTGGCTGAAATACTTATAGAAATGGAAATGGAACTTGGTTATATAAAGGAGAAGAAGGAAAATGAAAGAGAAAAAAATATATAAGTTAGAAATTGGGTCATTATAATTCAAAAATTTAAAAGTAGAAAACTCTTAGATATTAAGAAGGTTAAAAATGTGTATATTACAATGGTTATATCAGGTATAATTTGCATAAAGTATATTGGACCTGAGAAAATCAATATGCTATATTTAGGATGTTGATAGTTTATCCAAAATATTTAAATTTTTGAATTTGCTGAAGTGAGGGGAAACATTTTAGGGGAGATGGATATGAGTCAAGAACCCAAATTTTCAGTTATCTGCAGGAGTGGCTCTTACGATTGACAAATTTAATGGCAACAATTTATACATAATAGTGTATGTAGATTTTCTGTGCTTCAAAAGAGGGGGCAGTTTTTGGTCAAAGACGGAAGAATGATGATTTGAGAATATCATGAATGGTATTCTCCGAGTTATTGATCTCTTGACCTCCTAGGATGGATAAACATTATTTTACCATTTGAACTGGAACATTGTTTAACATAATTTTACTTGGCATTTTGAGTGTTACCCAAAGGTAAAATAATTATAAGGAACAAATTTAATTCATTTGGCTCCAGGTTCACAAATTTGGAAAAGCCCTGATTCTCTCTAGATGTATGCACTTACGTGTAGTGATTATGAGGTAACTCACTTCAAAGAGTTCAACAAGTGTTTATTAATGATGACATAATCAAACATTTAGGCAAACAACTATAATAACTCATATGTCAAGGAACATTTGATACTTTCAATTAACTATATGAGTTTGAAAAGGTTTATTGTTTTAAAAATATTACCATATGATTAATCTACTATATTTAAAACACATAGACAATGTCTTTTTTTGTTGTTGTTACCACAGGCATAAGCAACAAACTATTACATAAATGGAAGTCACTGATCAGACTAGAAGTGAATAGAGTTGAAGTGATTCGGAAGACTTGATGTTCCTAACCACCCACAGTTTTATCTTTCAGAATGAAATGTAGTCTGTCCCTATAAATATTTTAAATGTATTTATTGTTCATATATCAAATTGGGCTAGAATTTGTCTAGGATTTGGGATTAATGTCACCTTTAAAGAAGCACCATAAAATGAAAGACATTAACAAATATTCCTTGGGCCTTTCTAGTTCTTATTTGTAGAATTAGTGTATTTTTGATTTGTATCCAATTATGCATGAGTAGGTGAATGAACTGCTTTAAAGAATTATGACTTTGAATTTAAAAATTATGAAATGACTGCAAGTTAAAGACCAGTTGTTATATTTAAGATTTTGTCAAATCAGAAGAAAGGGGTAGAAGAATTTTGGCTGGTTATGAAAGAAAGAACCAATACATTTCAATATACCTTATGATTCAACGCAATAGAAAAGCTAATTTGAGTGACATGAATATTTTATATTTCAGTTTGTCTTAGTTTCGTCAATAATATTTAGTCAAAATACACTAGCTTGTTTTTATAGTTTCTAGAAAGTCATGTTTTGCATAGAAAGGTATTTTTGACGTTGGAGTTGAACATCTGCAGTTGCTTCTAAAAGTCAATATGTTTTTCACGGTTTAAAGTAGAGAAAATAAGAGCATTGTGTGTGTGTTTGTATGACTCTCTTTTTAATATTGTTTTAATTTACTGATACAATTCTGTATTATTAATAATTACATGGAAATATAGAAGGATACAAAGATGACACAAAATTTTCAGTATCTTGTGGAAATGAATACACTACACACACACCCATAGTTTTTTAAATATATATATATGTGTAAACATAGTGTATGTGTATATACACACACACACACATATAGATGATCTCTATATATATGTATACATGTGTGTGTATATATATACACACACACACATACATATGGATGACAGCAAGGGCCCAATTAAAATGCAATTGGCTTGCAGATTAAGTTTTAAAAAGATAATTTAGAAGTCTTAATTGCAATTTACTTTTTGATTCATTTTTGTTTTCTGTTACACTCTAGATTATTAGAAAATACACCCATCATTTTAAATTAATATGCTTATAAGGTATTTTAAATAGAAATATTAATTGAGAGGTATTATGCAGTCTGTGTAACTAACAGCTAGGCATTAGAGTGCCTGTTAACTTTGAAATACATACAGGTATGTAGACTTCCTGCTTCTAAACACCACAGTTAGGCACATCTCTCACATTTTCCATTCACTATGTAATTTTAAGAATTTTTCCCAAATTTTAAAATTTCTACTTTTCCATTAGACTCCAATCAAGTAACACTGTATCCTGTCTTAATTAATACTTCCTATCTATCATGTCAATTTTAGTGCTGATCAGAAAGTATTAGAGCCACTGTTGGACAGAAGATGCAACTGATATTAAGGCAAAATTCTTATTATCTCCTGCTAGCTCTTAGAACTGCATATCTTATCACATCTATATGGACATTGACAGAAAACTGTCCAACAAATGCAATGAAACAGCTAAAAGTAAGTAAGTGATAGGTCTTTATCAGGCAGTGTAAAAAGATCAGTGTGGCAGAATGCAGAGCAACAGAATGTTGAGTGGCTAAAGTCCATGAACAATCAGGAAATTAGTAGATGAGGCCAATGTTGACACTTCAGTCCTTAATTATCCTAATTAGAGACCATCAGAACAGCAAAATAATGTTTATTGAATCTGGCAAAATGAAACATTTTTATTGTGCTTATTGCTTATTTTGGCAGCCATGGTACATTGTTGACTCACATGCTGTGTACTTAACAGAATCTCATAAGCCATTTTATATGAACTGTGGTTAACCTAGGCCCAATTCTTCCTCACTTGTAAAATTGCTATTTTGAACCTAAATACAAGAATTCACATTTTTCATCTATTCTTGTCTTACCAATATTGGCTTAGTATAGCACATGATGTAATGTATCTCTTAGGGAATGGTAGGTATGCACAGTGAACATAATTGTCAATGTTATTTCTTCATTAAATAACAGCACATTTCTTTCTTTCTTTCTTTTTTTTCTTTTAATTTAACAGAGTTAAATTGAGCAAAGAAGATTCATGAATGGGGCAGCCTCCCAAACCAGAGTTGGCTCAGAGAGACCGCAGTGCAGCTACGTGGTGGAAGAAGATTTATGGACCAAAAAAAAAAAAAAAAAAGGAAAGTGATGTACAAAAAACAGAAGGGAGATAAAGAAAGGACCAGATTGTTTGCCTTGTTTGAACACAGTTTGAACAGTGGCTGTCCGTGACTAAAATTGACTAACATTTGGTGATTGACACAAGAGTAGGTTACAGTCTGTTTATACATCCAGGTAGGTTATAGTTCACTACGTATGGAGAAACATTTAAAATATGTAAAGAGGCAGGTTTAGGCTAAACTTAATTTAACCCCCTTTTGGTCATCCTCTCAATTTTGAGAGAGAAAGTGAAACTGTAGGCATCAATGTCACCCTAGGATAAATTTCTTGTCTCAAGATTTCCATAGCCTAGAATCAGAAGGTACCATTTATACAGATTATTATAAAATCATGTGCTACAAAAGTTGTAATGCAGTATAAACTTTATGGGAGAAGGAGATATATGGATTTTATTTTTTCTATATTTGTAAAGTTTTAATTGGCAAATAAAAATGGTTATATGTACACTGTTCAACATGATGCTTTAAAATATTTATACATTGTGAAATGGCTAAATCAAGTCAATTAACATATGCATTGCCTCACATACTTATCTAATTGTAGAAAAAACACTTAAAATCTACGGTCACAGCAATTTTAAAATATATAATACATTACTATTAACTATAGTTACTATGTTATACAATACAGCTATTGAACTTATTCCTCTTGTTTAATTGGAATTTTGCACCCTTTGACAAAGACCTCATCCAAGTCTCCCGTTTCCATGGCCCTTGGTAATCATCATTCCACTCTCTGCTTATGTGAGTTTGACTTTTTACATTTCATATATAAGTGAGATCACGCAGTATTTGTCTTTCTGTGCCTGGCTTTTCTGTGCCTGGCTTATTTCACTTAACATCATGTGACGGGGATATTTGAATTGAGTCTCATAGGCTAAGGAAAAATACATATATATATAATATATGTATATAATATATAATATATAATATAATATTATATATAATGTATAGATATACATACACACACATATTTGCAATATAAATATAGATCAAAAAGAGAAGGAAGGAAAAATCATTTGAGGCTGAAGAACTGACGGAATAGACTATTTTAAGTATGCAAGAGCCACAAGAAGCATTCTGAAATATTGATTGTTTTTGGTTTTTTTCCCTTTTTAATAGCCAATTAAGCTAAATTATTTGACTAGACATCCTATACTGGAATTATGGATTATTAACTTTCTTCTACAGTCAACATTATTATTAGAGAAAAAGTAGAAACTAACTCACATCATTACAATGTTAGAAGAGTATATTTAAAAGTAAAAGTTATTTTTTCTTCCCATGAAATATTTGATTAAATAATATTTAGAGAAAGGCAAATGGGGAGCTTACTATTTTCTATGAAGGCTATATTTTATGATGGAAATACTCAAAATTCAGGGGCTAAACAACTGAAAATTACATTTTTCTCACCTTGGATTTCAGAACTATACCTGGACGTATATGTGTGTGTGTATTTTCATCCTTGATTTGCCTGGCTCTTGATCTGCCCATTTAAGCTCGGAAACAAGGGTTCTGTATTTCTGGATGGTTTTTTCTTCACTCCACTGATGTGAATTTTCTGCAAGTTTAAGGGATCTCTGCCTTTTGAATTTTATCAAAGATCCAGGTTCCTTTTAAATACTGTTGAGCAATGAATTTTCTAGAAAGTAGAAACTGGGAAGGAAAAGAAGGTGGTGAACAAAGCACACCCAGAGGCCTTAGGCCATAAATCCAGTACATATCACATAGGTTCTTATCTCAGTGTCAATAGCTTAGTTACATGGCATCTGCTAACCAGAGGGCGGGAATGAGGCCAGGTGTGCATTCATGACCCAGGTACCAACTTTGCTCTACGGAAGTGGCTGGTAGTGTCCACCACAAGTTGGGACCTTCCTCAGTTGCTTTAGTCCCCCTCATAAATATGCTCATACTCTTCTAGAATCACACTTATTTCTAGTATAAGTCCATAAAGATTGCTATATGTATTTTACATTTCAGTCTTTAAAAATATGGCAGTCTAATTCTGGTTCTATGTAGATAACCTATTCTAGAATTTTCTTTTTATTGCTATAGTCTATAAATCTATTTATAAATTTATGAATGTGCCAGGCAGTTGATGTGTGGACTTTTAATCTGAAAAACATTATAGGAATTTATTTTCCCTATTTTCTCTTCTCCTATATTCTTTTCTTTGCTGTTGAACTATTATAATTTTATTGTAAGATTATCTGAATTCTTCTTTTAGATGTACTCTATTTTTGTGATAATCTCAATCCTTTGTATTTTTGTTTTGAGTTATCAAGCTGTCTTCCAGATATTAGGCATACAGAAACGAACAAAAATTTCCCTTAAAAAGAACATGTTTCCTTCGAGCATATATTAGCATAGGATACTATCAGCAACACGTATTTTATGTCACATCATAATAAGGGCTATGGAGAAAGATAAAATAAGAGAAGAGAAGAGGAATTGGGGGGGCAAGGGTGGTTACTACTTTAGGGAAGTCAAGAAAGGACTGACTGTGAAGGGGACATTTGATCAAAGGCCTGAATTAGGTAGGAGAACAACACTTGTGGCGTTCTGGAGGAGCAGCCTGGGAAACACCAAAGCCCTTGAGCCTGGGGCATGGCTGTCAGGTTGAGGACCAGGATAAGCCAGGGACAAGAATAGAAGTGTGATGATTAGAGAAAGAACAGGAGGCTAGTCTGTGAAAAGTCTTATAGGACCTTGTACCAACGTAGAGCTTACTCTGGGTGGGGTAAAAAGCCACTGAAAAGTTTTGAATAGAGCAGTGATGTGATCTGCCTGATGTTTGAAATGAATCAATTGGTGGCCATGTTGAGAATAAACTGCCTGGGGATGTAGGGGAAAGTGAAGAAGCATATTAGCAGTTATGGCAAGGCCAGGTAAAAGAAAATGTTGTTCAGTCTATGGTGTTAGCTGTGTGGATAGTTGAGCCGTGATTAAATTCTGTATGTGTTTAAAAGGTTGCCGAATTACTCACAATTCAATGTGAGAAATAGAGAAACATTCAGCATTCAGAGTCAGCCACTGAGGCATCCGAGTGGCTGTTTTCAGGTGGGGAAGAATATAGCTGTTTTCTCTAAGATGGAGTCTATTTTATTTTATTATTTCTGTTGATGCTTTTTTTCATTTCCTAAATTATGTTGTTGATTTGTTTTCATTATTTCCAAATATGTTATCTAATTAAATCTCACATTGCAATGTTTCTTAAAAATCATCACAAGAATTTAGATCAAAAGAATAGTAAGCTCTCTCTGGTGTCTTTAATTATATGTATATAATAGGAGTGACTTACTCTGAATCTTTGACTTGTTTTTTCTTTGTTTGTTTTGGAACTACACAGATCCCTTAAATAGCAGTCTTATTTTCTTTCTTACTTATCTTAGTCTACATTTTTCATTATTCTTAGAATTATTATATTTGGCTCTAATACATAAATAAAAATTATAGCCTCATCTTTCAACTTTGAATGAAATTATTACTTATATGCTAAACAGTTATGGTAACGGCATTATTGTATATGTGTGTAAAAAGTCTGAAACTATTTTCTTGGGATTTTTTTTTAAAAATCTGAAATTCAGAACTTGAAATTATACAATCATAATAGTCAAACAGAATAATGTAGAGAATAATCTGCTATTTTTGAGATAACAAATTGTGCATTGCACTTCTCAAGTACAATAACTTTCTTAATCAATAAACTTTATGTTTAGAGTAATTTTAAATTCACAACAATAACTTTTAAATATAAATTTGCAACTGAAAGGAGCCAATAACAGTTGCTTACTTGGTTGATTGTGTGATAAATATTTTGTTCTCTACTATGTAACACTTACCAATAAATGCCAATAATAATTGCAACAAAATCTTTTGCTTTTAAAGCTGTGTAAAAGGCAGAAATAATCATGTAATCATCTTGTAATTATATGGTACTTACTATGCAATTACATAGTAAATACATTGTAAATTCAAAATAATTACATGGTTATTTGCATTATGCATAGTATCTAATCCAATTTTGACACATAAAGCATTGGTAGCATCCAAAGGGTTGCCCAAATTTCTCCCACCTACACCACAAGATCAGTAATAATGGAAGTAATTAAAGGAAGTCCTTGAACAAATGCTTGATATTGTATGACTGGAAACTATCCATTCATATTTATGACATAGGTAGAATTATAAATTAGTGCAGAATGAGATTAGCAATTAGACTGTAAATTATTAATTAAAATTATGCTAACAATGATTTTGGTTCCATGAGAAACTTACTTCTAGAACGGCAGAATAAGGAATATAGAAGATTCTCACCCAAAAATGTAAATAAAATTATGAAGAACAATTCCTCTATGCCTCTAGAAATTGTTCTAAGGGCATACAGCAAATGGGAAAACATTCATCCAGTTAAATCTGCTTAATTTTAGTAACTACAATGAACATTTCAGTTACAGCATTTCAGTCACAATCAATTTCTTCCCCATACTCAACAAGCTTTACTTTATGGGGGCTCCCTCACCTTCTAGTTCACAGGCTCAGCAACTAGTTCCCAGTCTCAGCCACAAGATGGAGAGACTACTGGTATTTCTCATTTCCCTCAATTTTATGTTGCCAACACTCTATTATAAGTAGGCATGGTCAAAAGGCTCCCTTCTAGCATGCAGTCCCAATCATAGAGCAAAAGATCTATTGCAGAAACCACCGGATAAGAATACTGGGGCCTGATCATTCCATTTCATCTTGCTTTTAGGGTGGAGGTTACATAGAAGGGGCCAGCCAAGGAGACTGGAGAACATACCCTGCATCTGCACAGCATGTTTTCATAGAGCAGAGTTGTGTAACTCCAGGAGAAATGGGCCATTGTCTCTGCTTCCAGCTTTTTTGCATCTCTGTAGAGGTTATGCCCACCAGGACAAACATGTCATAAGTACAAAATACTTCACAGGTCTTCATGAGAGGAATGACTTTATTTGTAACAGTGTGAAGAATTCCATGCCCATGGGAGAAAGGGGAGATGTTCACAACAATGGAGACCTTGGTAAAGAGCAACTAAGAGGGCACACATAGCTTTATTATAATAGTAGCAAACAGTGAAATGGCACAGCAATCATAAGTGTAACAGAAAGAATCAGGGAAGGAAATATCCATGAAAAACGTTTACTGGGATCACATTTAACCATGAGATACAGGAAAACTGTGAACAAGCACTAGGCTGATCCAACTGAGGGACATTAAGAACAGGGAAGCTCACAAAATTGAAAACAGTCCTTAAATTACACACAGGTAACAAAGGGCAAAAGCCCCACTGGACCTAGGGGATTAAAAATAACCTCTGACCAAACACTAGCTGAACGTAGGTTACTCTGACCCAGAAGCAATTACTAAGAAGCCATAGGCGGGTGGATCATCTGAGGTCAGGAGTTCGAGACCAGTCTGGCCAACATGTTGAAACCTGGCTCTACTAAAAATACAAAAATTAGCAGGATGTGGTGGTGGGTGCCTGTAATCCCAACTACTCAGGAGGCTGGGGCAGGAGAATCGCTTGGACCCAGGAGGCAGAAGTCACAGTGAGCCGAGTTCGCGCCATTGCACTCCAGTCTGGGCAACAAGAACAAAACTCCATCTCAAATAAATAAATAAATAAATAAATAAATAAATAAAATTGCACACAACATTGGCAGTCTGGAAGAATGTGTACATACTCAAGGCTGCCTCTAAGGAGTGAAAAATTTATGTGACTACCTCTGGACTAAATGGCAGGTGGAGGAGATGTGAACTTCTGGATCTTGGAGAGCAGCTTCCCCCAACATATACATTAAATTCTAAAGAGTAAATATCTAGAGTTCCAGTGGGAATTAAGCACAACTTTTGACCAATAAGTGGTTTATACTGACTCTGGGCAATCCCTATGTAGTCAGACAAAAGAAAAAAAAAGAAAAAATGAAACAAACCTAAGGAAGATCATGAGAGACTTCACATTGAAATGGAAAAAGATTATGCAGAGTAATTTCAGCCAGATCACTAAACTAATAACTTAATGACAACTAAACAAACACAACATTAACCTCAAAGGGGTGGGAAGAGTGATGGTTCTGGGTTATTACAATATATTACCCAAAACATCCAGATTTCAAGATGAAATCATAAGACATGAAAAAGGAAAAATATGAAATGCATGTTTAGAAAAAATAGACCCAGAAGTTGGCATTAGCAGATAGACTCAAAGCAACCATTATAAATATGTTCAAAGAACTGAATGTAATCATGCTTAAGGAATTAAATGATGCTACAATGGCAATGTCTCGTTCAATAGAGAATATCACACAGCAAATATTCATAAAGTTTTATAAATTATAAAAAGGAAGTGAATGAATATTTTGTAGTTGAAAATCACATAAAATAAAAAATACAGTAGAAGTCTCATAGTAGATTTGAACTGGCAGAAGAAAATCTCAGCACACTTGAATATAGGTCAATAGAGATTATGCAATCTGGAGACCAAACAGAAAAAAAAAAAAAAAAAGAATACACACAAAAAAGCACTCTTAGAGAAATGTGGGACATCGTTAAGTGCACTGACAAATGCTTCTGGGAGTGCCAGAAGGAGAGAAGAAAAGAAAGTAGAAGGAAAACTTTTTTGAGGAAATAGTAATTGAAAACCTGCCAGATTTGTTTAAAAATAATAACAATCTACATATTCAAAAAGTTCAGCAAACTTCAATTAGAAAAAATGCAGAGATCCACAGCCAGACATAACAGCCAAAATGCAGAGATCCACAGCCAGGCATAACAGCCCAAATGCTGAAAGCCAAAGGTAAAAATAAGATGTTTTAAACATTACGAGAAAAACAACTCATTACACACCAGAAAGCTCCATTAAGATTAACAGCTACTTCTCAGAAGACAATAGACAATTGGATGTTTTATTTGAAGTTTAAGAGAGAAAGAGGGAGAGAAGAAGGAAGAAAAAAGAAAGAGAAGAAGAAAGGGAGAAAGAAAGGAAGAAATAAATAATCTAATACCGAGAAAAAACTATTTCTCAAAAATGAAGACAAAATAAAATCATCATAAGATAAACAAAAACTGATTTTTTCACTAAAAAATAACTGCCTTGCAAGAAATACTAAATAAGCCCTTCAGGCTAAAATCAGTGGCAACATATGGTAATCCAAACCTACTGACACACACAGATAAAATGAGTGTTGGTAAAGGAAACTATGTAGGTAACTATTTTTTAAAAATTATGATCGTATTAATTTCCTTTTTGGTTAAAGGATTAGAATTAATTGCAGAAAACTAAATAGGTGATGGTGATGATTGACAGATACAAAAATAGATGGATAAAATAGATATCAGATAAAAAGATTAGGTAGATAAATAGATAGATAGAAAGATTGGGTTAAGTTTTGTTGCCCCAAAAGGTAAGTTTTAAGTCCTAATACTGGGTACCTGTGTGTGTGACCTTATATAGAAATAGTCTTTGCAGAAATAATCAAGTTAATATGAAGTTATTAGACTGTTTGTTTTAAGTTCTGGGAGTTCTGGGACACACTTTAAGTTCTGGGACACACGTGTAGAACATGCAAGTTTGTTACATAGGTACACATGTGCCATGTTGGTTTTTTGCACGTATCAACCCATTATCTACATTAGGTGTTTCTCCTAATGCTATCCCTCTCCTAACCCCCACCCTGCAACAGGCCCCTGTGTGTGATGTTGCCCTTCCTGTGTCCATGTGTTCTCATTGTTCAACTGCCACTTATGAGTGAGAAAGTGTGGTGTTTGGTGTTCTGTCTCTGTGTTAGTTTGCTGAGAATGATGGTTTCCAACTTCATCCGTGTCCCTGCAAAGGACATGAACTCATCCTTTTTATGGCAGCATAGTATTCCATGGTGTATATGTGCCACATTTTCTTTATCATTGATGGGCATTTGGATTGGTTCCAAGTCTTCACTATTGTGAACAGTGCTGCAATAAACATATGTGTGCATGTGACTTTATAGTAGGATGATTTATAATTCTTTGGGTATATATCCAGTAATGGGATTGCTCGGTCAAATGGTATTTCTGGTTCTCAATTCCTGAGGAATCGCCACACTGTCTTCCACAGTGGTTGAACTAATTTACAGTCCCACCAACAGTGTAAAAGCATTCCTATTTCTCCACATCCTCTCCAGCACCTGTTGTTTCTTGACTTTTTAATGATCGTTATTCTAGCTGGTGTGAGATGGTATCTCTTTGCGGTTTTGATTTGCATTTCTCTAATGACCAGTGATGATGAGCTTTTTTTATATGTTTATTGGTCACATAAATGTCTTCTTTTGAGAAGTGTCTGTTCATAACCTTCACCCACTTTTTGATGGGGTTGTTTGTTTTCTTCTTGTAAATTTGTTTAAGTTCCTTGTAGATTTGGGATATTAGCCTTTTTTAAGATGGATACATTGCAAAAATTTTCTCCCATTCTGTAGGTTGCCTGTTCACACTGATTATAGGTTTTTTTTTTTTTTTTTTTTTTTTTCTGTGCGGAAGCTCTTTAGTTTAATTAGATCCCATTTGTCGATTTTGGCTTTTGTTGCCATTGCTTTTGGTGTTTTACTCATGAAGTCTATGCCCATGCCTATATCCTGAATGGTATTGCCTAGGTTTTCTTCTAGGGTTTTTATGGTTTTAGGTCTTACATTTAAGTTTTTAATCCATCTTGAGTTAATTTTTGTATAAGGTATAAGGAAGGGGTCCAGTTTCAGCTTTCTACATATGGCTAGCCAGTTTTTCCAACACCATTTATTAAATACGGAATCATTTCCCATTGCTTGTTTTTGTCAGATTTGTCAAAGATCAGATGGTTGTAGATGTGTGGCAGTATTTCTGAGGGCTCTGTTTCTGCTCCATTGGTCTATATATCTGTTTTGGTACTGGTACCATGCTGTTTTGGCTACTGTAGCCTTGTAGTATAGTTTGAAGTCAGGTAGGGTGATGCCTACAACTTTGTTCTTTTTACTTAGGATTGGCGTGGCTATGTGGACTCTTTTTTGGTTCCATATGAAATTTAAAGTAGCTTTTTTTTTCTAATTCTGTGAAGATTTAGATGGTAGCTCGATGAGGATAGCTTTGAATCTATAACTTACTTTGTGCAGTATGGATATGCACAATTTCATATCCAAACTTGAGCAGTGGTTTGTAGTTCTCCTTTAAGAGGTCCTTCACATCCCTTGTAAGTTGTATTCCTAGGTATTTTATTCTCTTTGTAGCAATTGTGAATGGGAGTTCACTCATGATTTGGATCTCCGTTTGTCTGTTATTGGTGTACAGGAATGTGTGGAATTTTTTCACATTGATTTTGTATCCTGAGACTTTGCTGAGTTGCTTGTCAGCTTAAGAAGATTTTGGACTGAGATAATGGGGTTTTCTAAATATACAATCATGTCATATACAAACAGACAATTTGACTTCCTGTCTTCCTATTTGAATACACTTTATTTCTTTCTCTTGCCTGACTGCCCTGGCCAGAACTTACAATACCATGTCGAATAGCAGTGGTGAGAGAGGGCATCCTTGTCTTGTGCCAGTTTTCAAAGGGAATGCTTCCAGCTGTTGGAAGGAAAACTAACAAACAGAAAGGAATAGCATCAACATCAGCAAAAAGGAGGTCCACACAGAGACTCCATCCAAAGTTCACCAACATCAAAGACCAAAGGTAGGTAAATCCACAAAGATGAGGGAAAAAACTGCACAAAAAGGCTGAAAAACCATATACCTCTTCTCCTCCAAAGGATCACAAGTCCTCACCAGCAAAGCAACAAAACAAAATGGAGAATGAGTTTGATGAATCGACAGAAGGTGGGTAATAACAAATTGTTCTGAGCTAAAGGAGCATATTCTAACCTAATGCAAGGAAGCTAAGAACCTTGAAAAAAAGTTAGATGTATTGCTAACCAGAATAACCAGTTTAGAGAAGAGCATAAATGACCCAAAAGAGCTGAAAAACATAGCATGAGAACTGCATGAAGCATATACAAGTACCAGTAGCCAAATTGATCAAGTCGAAGAAAGGGTATCAGAGATTGAAGATCAACTTAATGAAATAAAATGTGAAGACAAACTTAGAGAAAAAAGTGTGGACAGGAATGAACAAAGCCTCCAAGAAATGTGGGACTATGTGTAAAGACCAAACATAAGTTTAACTGGTACCTGAAAGTGATGGGGAGAATGGAACCAAGCTGGAAAACACTCTTTAGGATATTATCCAGGAGAACTTCTCCAATCTAGCAAGACAGGTCAACATTCAAATTCAGGAAATACAGAGACCACCACAAAGATACTCCTCGAGAAGAGCAACCCTAAGACACATAATCATCAGATTCACCAAGGTTGAAATGTAGGAATAAATGTTAAGAGCAGCCAGAGAGAAAGGTCGAGTTACCCACAAAGGGAAGCCCATCAGACTAACAGCAACTCTCTCTGCTGAAACCCTATGAGCCAGAAGAGAGTGGGGGCCAATATTCAACATTCTTAAAGAAAAGAAATTTCAACCCATAATTTCATATCCAAACTAAGTCTCATAAATGAAGGAGAATTAAAATCCTTTACAGACATGCAAATGCTGAGAGATTTTGTAACCACCAGGCCTGCTTTACAAGAGCTTTTGAAGGAAGCACTAAATATGGAAAGAAAAAACTGGTACCAGCCCCTGCAAAAACATATCAAATTGTAAAGACCATCAACACTATAAAGAAATTGCATCAATTAATGGGCAAAATAACCAGCTACTAGCATAATGACAGGATCAAATTCACACATAGCAATATTAACCTTAAATATAAATGGGCTAAATGCCCCAATTAAAAGACACAGAGTGGCAAATTGGATAAAGAATCAAGGCCCATAAGTGTGTTGTATTCAGGAGACCCTTCTCACATGCAAAGACACACAGAACTCTCCACCCTAAATCAACAAAATATACGTTCTTCTCAGCACCACATCACACTTATTCTAAAATTGACCACATATTTGGAAGTAAAACACTCCTCAGCAAATGCAAAAGAACAGAAATCATAACAGTCTCTCAGACCACAGTACGATCAAATTTAGAACTCAGGATTAAGAAACGCACTCAAAATCACACAACTACATGGAAACTGAACAATCTGCTCCTGAATGACTACTGGGTAAATAGTGAAATTAAGGCAGAAATAAATAAGTTCTTTGAAATCAGTGAGAACAAAGACACAATGTACCAGAATCTCTGGGACACAGCTAAAGTAGTGTTTAGAGGGAAATTTATAGCACTAAATGCCCACAGAAGAAAGTGGGAAAGAAAGTTCTAAAATTGACACCCTAATATCACAATTAAAGGAACTAGAAAAGCAAGAGGAAAAAAATTCAAAAGCCAGCAGAAGATAAGAAATAACTAAGATCAGAGCAGAACTAAAGGAAAGAGAGACATGAAAAATCCTTTAAAAAAAATCAATGACTCCAGGAGCTGGTTTTTTGAAAAGATCAACAAAACAGATAGACTGCTAACGAGACTAATAAAGAAGAAAAGAGAGAAGAATCAAATAGACACAATAAAAAATGATAAAGGAGATATCACCACTGATCCCACAGAAAGACAAACTACCATCAGAGAATACTATAAACACCTCTGTGCAAATAAACTAGAAAATCTAGAAGAAATGGATAAATTCCTGGACACATACACCCTCCCAAGGTTAAACCAGGAAGAAGTCAAATATCTTAATAGACAAATAACAAGTTCTGAAATTGAGGCAGTAATTAACAGCCTACCAACCAAAAAAATCCCAGGACCAGACAGATTCACAGCTGAATTCTACTAGAGGTACAAAGAGAAGCTTGTACCATTCCTTTGAAAACTATTCCAAACAATAGAAAAAGAGGAACTCCTCCCTAATTAATTTTATGAGACCAGCATCATCCTGATACCAAAACCTGGCAGAGACACAACAAAAAAAGAAAATTTCAGGCCAATATCCCTGGTGAACATCGATGTGAAAATCCTCAATAAAATACTGGCAAACTGAATCCAATAGCATATCAAAAAGCTTATCCATCACAATCAAGTTGGCTTCAGCCCTGGGATGCAAGGCTGGTTCAGCATACACAAATCAAGAAATCCATCACATAAACAGAACCAATGACAAAAACCACATGAATATCTCAATAGATGCAGAAAAGGGTTTCAATAAAATTCAACACCCCTTCATGCTAAAAACTCTCAATAAACTAGGTATTGATGGACTGTATCTCAAAATAATAAGAGCTATGTATGATAAACACACAGCCAATATTATACCGAGTGGAGTCCTAATCTAATATTACTGGTGTCCTATAATAAAAGGAGAGACACACAGAGAAGATAGCCATGTAAAGATATATAGACACTCAGGAGGAGTTTATGTGATGACAGAGGCAGAGACTAGAGTGATGTAACTCTAAGTCATTGGACACTAACAATTAGGAACACCCCTAGTGATAAGCTAGGAATAGACAAAGAAGAAAGAAGAATTCCATGGAGTCTAAAGAGAGCATGATACTGCAGACACTGTGGTTTCAGACTTCTAGTCTCCAAAACTGAGCAAGAATCAATTTCTGCTGTTTCAAGTCACCCAATTTGTGGAACTTTGTTGTAGCAGTTCTAGAAAACTACTTACCTGTACAGATGGACATAAGTTCATGTACTATACATAATTACCTTTTCCAACATTCAGTCTTTTGTGTGGATTCCAGATATAGATACAGATATCGATATCCACATGTACAGATAATAATTTTATTATTGGGCTTACACTACATACACATTATATTAGTTCTCTTGTGCTTCCATAACAAAGTACCACAGATTGGGTGATTTAAACAACAGAAATTTATTTTCTCTCATTTATGAAGCCTAGAAGTCCAAGATCAAGGCACTGGCAGAACTGATTTCTTCTGGGGCCTCGTTTCTTGACCTTTAAATCGTTATCTTCTTTCTCTGTCTTTGGAATATCCTTCCTCTGTTCATGCACATGTACATGTCTGTATCCAAATTTTCTCTTCTTATAAGGATATCAGTCAGATTAGATTAGGACCTACCTAAGTATTTCAGTTTACCTTAAAGACCTTAGTTCCAAATATAGTGACATTCTGATCTACTGGGGATTGACTTAAATATATGGATCTGGGAGGAGGAGGGCATCCCACAGTAGATGCGTAATCTTTTCAATAATAACAGCATAAAGTAGGCAAGAGGTAATAACTGAGTATTGGAGAAAGGGACGACACTAGATAAATTAAGCCGCAGGAAGAAATGAAGACCTACAGAGGCAATTTTGGCCCAATTTAGTTTGGGCCAAATTTAATCATATGATCCTTAAAAGTGAAAGAGGAGGAGGAAGAGAAGAGTGTTCAAAAAGTGCAATATGAAATGGACTCAATTCATTGTTACTGGTTTTCAAGATGGAGGTAGAAGGCAATCAGCCAAGAAATGCAGGGGTTACCTGGAAACTGGAAAAAAGCAAAGCAACTGATTGTTCCCAAGAGCCTACAAAAATGAATGTGGCTCAGCCAACACCTTGATTTTAGCATAATGATACCAATGTCCAACTTTTAACCCACAGAACTATAAGATAACTAATACGAACCGTTATTCCACTAAATCTATGGCAGCTGGTTACTAATACATAAAATTATAACAATTTCTTATTAGATTTGTAGCATACGTAGACCTAACATGTGCATCAGTTTCCTAGGACTGCTATAACAATGTACCACAAACTGAGTTGATTAAAACAACAGAAAAAAGAGTTTGATTCTTTCTGTTGACATCTATATTATTTGGCAATTGCACTTCTGGGTATATACCAAAAATAATTTAAAGTAGGGTCTTGGAGAGAGATATGTACACTCATGTTCACAGCAACATTATTCACAATAGCCAACAGGTAGCACCAACCCAAATGTCCATACGCAAACAAAATGCAATATGCGCATGGAGTAGAATGTTATTCATCTAAATAGGAAGGAAAGTCTTTTACATGTTACAACACGAATAAACTTTGAGAACATTTTGCTAAGTGAAATGGGCCAGTCACAAAAAGACAAACCCTGTATTATTCCATTTATATGAGGATTTAGAACAGGCAAGTTCACAGAGATGGAAGTAGAATGGTGGCTCTCATGGACTGGGAGGTAGGAGGCAATGTGAGCTTATTGTTTTATGGGTATAAAGAGTTTCAGTTTTGCAAGATAAAAAGAGCTCTGGAGATTGTTTGCACCACAATATAAATGCACTTAACACTACTAAATTGTACATTTAAAAATGGTTAGGATGGTAAATTTTATATTATATATACTTTCCCACAATTAAAAAAAACATGTCTCCTTAAGAATTATTCTAAGAATAATAGTAAAAATAACTAATACATAGTTAAGAAAATCAAACAACAGAAATTAATTCTTAAACAATTGTGGAAGATAGAAGTCTGAAATAAATGTGGCCACAGAACCATGCTTCCTCTGAGACATGCAGGGGAGATTCCCTTCTTGCATCTTTATGGCTTCTGATGGTCATGGATCCTTAGTGCTCTGGGCTGATGGCTGTATCACTCCAATGGCTTCGTCTGTCATCACTTGGCATTGCCCTTGAGAATCTATGTCATCACACCTTCTTCCTGTAAGGACATCAGTCATATTGGATTAAACTCTCACTTTACTGCAGTATGACCTTGTCTCAGCTTAACTAATTACATCTGCAATGACTATATTTCCAATTAAGATCACATTCTGTGGTACTGAGGGTTTGAACACCAATATATCTTTTTGGAGGAAAACACTCATAACAATACGTGTAACAGAAATGCACAAAAAGCAGGAAGGAGGGCCACTATATAAGAATGAAGATTATATGTTAATTGGTACTAAATTAGAATAAATCTGAAGTAGATTTTCAAAAATTTAGATATTTATTGTATGTCCTAGAGCAAACTTGAAGATAATAATTTCAAATTAGAATTATAAAATTACTAATAGAATTGTGACAGTTAACAACATCCATTTAAAATTAGAGAAGACAGTAAAGTAAAAACACATGAACAAAAAAGACGTAAGACATATATAAAACAAAAATAAAAATGGTAGATGTAAATTCAACTATAGCAATAACAACAGGAATGTTAATGAATTAACAATCAGTCAAAATGTAGAAGTTAACAGACTGTATTTCTTTTTTCCTTTTTTTTTTTTTTGAGATGGAGTCTTGCTCTGTCGCCAGGCTGGAGTGAAGTGGCCTAATGTCGGACTCACTGCAAGCTCCGCCTCCCGGGTTCATGCCATTCTCCTGCCTCAGCCTCCCGAGTAGCTGGGACTACAGGCGTCTACCACGGTGACTGGCTAATTTTTTGTATTTTTAATAGAGACGCGGTTTCACAGTGGTCTCGATATCCTGACCTCGTGATCTGCCCGCCTCGGCCTCTCAAAGTGCTGGAATTACAGGTGTGAGCCACCGCACCCACCAACTGTATTTCTTTAAAAGATAAGAACCAGTTTCTTGCTCTCTGTAGGATATACACTTTATATCCAAAGATCTAAATAGATTGAAAGTAAAAGGATTAGAAAAGATACTATAAAAATAACAATCAAAAAAGATTTGGAGTGGCTATACTACTTTCTGACAAAAGTTTTTGATTTTGAAACAAAAGTTTTTACTAAAGATAAGGAGGATAAGCTTGAAAAAGGAGAATATATTTTAAAAAATCACATTTCTCTATTTTAAAACTTACTATACAGTCAGAGTAATCAAGTAATAAGCATATAGATGATTATATATACATATATATACACACACACATACATGTACACATATATGTATGTGTGCGTGTGTGTGCGTGTGTGCATATAATTAATGGAGTAGAATTGACAGCCTGTTGCTAACCCTTTTATATTTAGATCAGTTCATTTTTGGCAAGGACACCAAGACAATTAAATGGGGAAACAACAAATCATTGGGGAAACAAATCAATTCAACAAATGATTGAAATCTACCACTGAGACAATATTCCCATGCAAAAGAATGAATTCAAACTCCTACCTCACACCGTATACAAAATTTCACTCAAAATAGATCATAGATCTAAACGTAAATGCTAGCACTGTAGAACACTTAGAGGCATGCTTAGAAATATGTCCTTATGTCCTTGGATTAGATTATAATTTCTTAGGTTTTATATCAAAAACATAAGTGATAAAAGAAAAATAGACAAATCCAGCTAAATGAAAATTAAAATTATTTGTGCTGAAAATGATATCATCAAGGAAATGAAAAGACAGCCCATTGAATGAGAGAATGGGGGAAGTATTAAGTATCAGTCTTCACAGAAAGCTGAAAATAAGAATTGTAATCCTATATTCCATTCTAAGCTATAGTAACAAATCCATCTTAAATATATTGAGTATGCTGAAATTTTATGTTTTAGTTTAATAGATCTTAATTGTTCTCACAGATGTTATGTACATTTTCGAGTAACATGAGAACCACTGCCTCAAAATTGAAAATACTTCATTGTACTTACTTCTAACGAGCAGTGTGATCAAATATCAACTTTTAGTTGGATTTTTGCTACTATCTTAAAAATGCATCTTGCATAATGTATAACAACATGGATTGAACCAAAAGGCATAATATTAACATCCAACTCTGTTGTTTATTCAAGTCAATCTACTTATATATACAAATCTGATATTTACTTCTTAAAATATTTAACAGGCATAAGTGCCCATAAATCAGTTATGACAATCATTATTAAAACAATCAATAGTAAGGAATATGCATTAATTCAAATAATATTGATAGGCTCATGAACCTGCATCAGTCTTCTGTGAAGTAAGAAAAATGAGACATCTTCAAAAAATCAATATTTTTCTTTTTATGTCATTCACTTCAAGATTATCAATAATACATTACTTTTTTACCTTATGTGTCAATGATCTAATTTTTAAATACAGGCATCTTTACATTTTAATGTAAAATGATAATCTGCAAGGAACTCAGAGGCTAAAAGTTATTTGATGAAAATATTTTTTGAAGTTTATTGCTTAAAACAAATATATGCATCTCTCTCTATATATATTTTTACACAATCCCATAAACCTATATGTGTTTATGTTCTATTGTATATTTGTGTGCAGCAGTGTAAGAAAGCTGTCTTTTAAAGTGTTCCTTCACCTTCATGGAAAATGCTCATTCATTTTATTCTGAAGGTAAATTGCATAAAGAAACTAACAGAAATCTCAGTACCCATCTTTTTTAGTACTTGTGAACTGGGACGTTATACAGGTATGTACTTAAGTAAAAATACAAAATGTGATATTACAACACCCATTCATCAAAAAGGAAACATTTTAATTGGTTATAGGTGGAAAATATCTACTTGACAGTCAGTTTCTCACTTTCACGTAAGTGCTTTGCTGCTTGGATGCCTAATCTTGTTTAGTGTAGGGAAAGTAATTTGACATGAAAGTACCTAGATGGCTGCCGAAAATTAATTGCCAATTAAAAAAGAAAAATGTTTGTGCTACTCTATAAACAAGCCAACGTATAAACCTTTCAGTCTTGTTGCTTTATTTATGTCTTTATAGATCTGGTTTCAAGCTATTTGCATACAATTTACAAATTCATATTATAATTCTCTAGTATATTTATGATTTTATAGTTGTATATATTTTAGCTCCATGAGAAATATTTATTTCTGCATGCTTCTGTTGCTTATTATTTAACAAAAACATCACATTGCATTTGGTAGTTTATGTGTCTTCTTTACAATAAGACATTTTTATTTGAAAAGGGAGAAAGAAGTACTTTACCACCACCAATAGACACAGGTTGAACAGGATTGTGTGTACACCAAACACACACACACACGCACACACACACACACACCATCACCAGCACCACCACCACAGAACCAATTAGAAAACAATTTAGAGAATATTCCAGACCCCTTTACCTCTATGTTGGTCTACAAAATATTGAGGCTACTAATTTTTTCAGAGGTAATACGAGGCTCTTCTATATGAAGGAAACTATTTTTGAGAAATTAAAGGATTCTGATAAGTTTAATACTTGTAAACTGTTAGCCATTTGAAAATCTGAATTGGCAAAAAGAGAAACCACTCCAATTTTTAGCTTTCTCTCCTAAAAGGGGAAAGTTGGATTGAAGATAAAATCTCTAATTATAATAATTACAGAAAATCAAATGATGAGGAAAAAGTGCCAGTATTCTAAAAATGTTAGAGAAATCAGTAAAGATACATATAGGTAAAGTAGAGAAATATTAAAGAAATAAATGATATTTGAACCTAGATATGATATAAAGGATAATATCATATCCAGATGTGCTTGGCAGTATAAACTATAAAATAATATAAAAATAATAAACAAAATTCAATCCAGCTTTCTATGACATTGGGCTATATAATGCATAGGAGTACAAGTCATGTTACACATGACTGCTGCACTGACTTTAAAAGTCCCACTTTATATTCTCACCTAGTAAGGAATTACAACTTTGTTTTTGGAAATAACTAACAAAGACATTTTCATTTTATATTTGAATCATAGACTGGTAGGACCATGTTTATAATTAACCCTTATAAGACTTAATATCTGCCACATCATCATACTTCCCATTTTGAAATGTTGGCAAATTTCGCCAGTTATGTAAAATTACCTGTAAGATAAAAGGTGGTCATTTATTACAAATCAAGCATTCATCACAGCTATCATACTGCACCTGTGGGGATAATGATGAAAATATTTTTTTCCAAATAGTTTTCAAAAATAATAGCAGGAACTTCAGTATTTTATGTTGTTGTTTAAAAAACAAAATAAGTTCTTATTAAGAGTTAAATAAAACAACATGTATTTTTTCACCTGTACAAGCAAACTAGACCCAGCTCACTGGCATTCTTAATTCTATTCAATTCATTATCTTTTGAACAGTCACTCGGATTCCTAGCAATAGGGTTATCTTTTCCTTGTTCTTATATTGAATTGGGGCACAGATATTGAGGAAGAAGAGATAGGACATACGCCAGAGATGTCACATCCCAAATATCTCTCTCTTTAATGACTGCCTCATTACTTCCAAACTGAGCTATTGCAAAAAGCAGCCAAGAATATATTTTAATACTGATTGATTTTTTTACTATATGCCCTAGTCGCTGAGAACTGCCTTTATATATGTTATTTCATTGGTTTTCTGCAAGATCGGTATTAATCACTCTAATAACATGAAAAAGTAATGCAATAAGTCCTTCTGAGTATGTTATTTCATCTTTGCATTTCTGGGTCTTCAGAACAGTTTCTTATTGTACGTCTCTCAGTCTTAATTCCTGTACTTTTAAAAACACAGGTTAAAACAATATTGCAAAGGAAATAATTGTGTCCCACTCCCCAAATATGTCTCAGTAGAACATCTATTCCAAGAATCAATGTTACTCAAAAATTTGGAGGTAAAATCTGTATATCTTTATCTTGTAATAATATATATATTATATGGTATAAATACATATTTACATATATTTTAATAATGCAAACTTACATATATTTTTGAGCCAAAAAAATGCTTCAAATAAATTTCCGACTTGAATTGGCACTTTCTAAGTATGCAAAAAAGGGCTGTGGTATGGTGAACTGTTCATGAGCCTCTGCTTTCAGGCAGATCTGGTGGTGTGTTCCAGTTATAGAATGTATGAAGGTACAAACTCTATTACTTCATATCTGTGAGTAATGCATTTACATTTAGGCAGTTGAATCTGTAGCACTTAGAGTAATTTCCCATTGCTTAATGCCAAATAATGTTAGCTGAATTAAAGAACAAATGAAAAAAAATGATTATTTGATTAATATCAGTCTTCCTTATGAGACGGAGCTTATGTGTAGGAGTAGCACTTGCTGCTACTAATAAAACTCACTGCTAATAAAACTCACTCTTTTGTTGCATTTCCAGGGTCTAGCCTGAAAATTGGCATAGGAAGCACCCTATAGGTTGAAGTGAGAAATGTTCACATGTGCACACTCATAAACACCTATATCTTTACATTTCATTTTGTTTATTTTTGCTTTTAGAATGATTTCCCTAAGAATATTTGTAAAAAACATTGCAAATTATCTTACCCCAAGTAAACGATTTATCATACCACTAACACAGCTAACATTCAAGTTAGCTGTGTTATTTCATACGCTTTGCAGAATAGATATTTCATGATGTTAATTAATACTAGAACAAAATAAGTTCATGGGGAATTTGAAGTCATCTAGAAAAATTTTCACATATTTTGACATTTAACAAACTTATGATATATCTTATGTCTTGATGAAATATATGATTTGAATCTTCTTAGAGAGCAGATGCAATCAAAATAAGTCTGTGATTAGAATCAGAAATCAGAAAACTTTGATCTAGGTCCTGAATATGCTACCATAAGCTATGTGTTCATATGTGAATTACTTAAAACTCATTCAGCTTTTAGCTTTGAACTTGAAAAATACAATATTCAATGTATCAATCTCTCTGGGTGGTTGTGAGGAACAGAGGGGATAATGTGTGGCAAAATGCCTTGTAAACTATAGAACATACATAATATGTTGTTCTGTTAACTGTTGTTCCTGGCCAAGAACTCTCTGGACATTTGGACCAGTTATTCTGACAGATTTGACAAGCTGAGCTTCACATGAAGGAGAAAGACTAACGTGGACCCCCTCAGACATCTTTACATTTAATCTTTCTAACTGCTGCCACATTGGTTGATGTAGCAACGGAATCAAAGTCTCTCTTTGCTATCAATTCCAATTTTTTTTTTTTCCCAGATAGAAAAGAGCAACATCCTCCAAAAGTTCTCTGGTATCCTTGCTCTCTGCCATGCTAGATTATTTAGTATAGATTCATGCTAACTTTGAATCAATCACATGTTAATCTAATTGTTTCTCTTTACGTATTATCAACCTAAATTTTGTTGCTATTCTACACGTTCAACATTTCTATTATGAATGAAGATGTGGTAACAAATCATTTTTAACATTTTAAAGATAGGAAAGTTTTAAAACAAAAACAACCTACTATTGTGGCAATCGCAAATATTTTTAAGGTGGTTGTTAGTTTGTATGATACATATATATAGGGGAAGCTTAACTGTCTTTGAAAATTAAGAATTTCTAAAAATTATATAGATAGGCTTCATTTCCAAAATACCTTTTCAGGTTGTACTAGTTTTCTGTGTTCTTTTATACTCTTTCATAATTCTTCTGGTGGCTCTGTGTCAAATATGGAGTGTGTGTGTGTGCATGTGTGTGTGTGTGTGTTTGTGAAATCTGGAGTGTGTGTGTTGGATCTGTGAATGAGGACCATGATCATATGTAGATCACATTACTTTAAAGGTTATTGTTTACAAATTTACTTTTGTAATTTTTTTCCTATTAGGTATATGAATTTGGAAAATGCAACATTATACCAAAAGGAATAAAGTTTTTAAATCCACAGGGTACAAATGAAGAACAGATGGTTGGTAACCTTTAATAATAAGATATTTTAAATGTGATCGGGCTTAGTAGTTCATGCCTGTAATCCCAGCAATTTGGGAGGCTGAGGCTGGCAAATCACTTGAGACCAGGAATTCCAGACCAGTATGGCCAATATGGTGAAGCCTATCCCTACTAAAAATACAAAAATTAGCCAGTCTTGGTGGTGCACACTTGTAGTCCCAGCTACTCAGAAGGCTAAGGCAGGAGAATCACTTGAATCCGGGAGGCGGAGGTTTCAGTGAGCCGAGATCTCACCACTGCACTCCAATCTGGGTGACAGAGTAAGACTCTGTCTCTAATAATAATAATGTTTTAAAATTGTGTTTCATAGAAATATAGTAACTTTATTTATATTTCTGAATAAAGTTAAGGTACAACATGCCTTTTGACAAGCAACTTTTACTGCGATAGCAGCAGACAAGCTATTTCAAACAACATTGTATTTTTCAGCTATCAACCGTTAAAGGGGGGGCTGAATATTTTACATATGCTATTTTAACTGTCTTAAAGTAGACAGTAAAATTCAATTTAAACATTAAAACTATCTTTCCCTACTAAATAAACCATAGGTGTCCCCTACACTTCTGACACTAATGTAATTATTATTAGCTTGCAATTCTTATCTGAGACAGTTATATAGATAAAGTAAGCCCTAAGTAACATTAAATTGGCCAATTTGACATTCTTCTCAGTAATGACCCTGACATGACTATTTTGTGGCAAAATATGGGTATGATTAAGTAATAGCAGGTGGGTCTTTTACTAACATTAGTTATTTACTAGTTGCTTTTTCTACTTTAGATGAACTCTTTAATACATAGATAATGGATACATATTAAGTATTTTCAAAAATTCTGGAGAGTTTCATAAAGATATAGATGTAAATATGTAGATATATAGACTCCAGCCTGTTTTTAAAAATATTTTATAATGTTATTTCACGAAATTGAAGTCTTGTGTAACAATCAATACTCAAATCTGTTTCATTCAGACATTTCTTTAATCTTTATTTGCAAGTTAGAGTTTTATCCATTGATAGCATGTTTTTTTTAAATTATTCTTTCATTATCCAAAGAATATTTCCCACACTCACACTGGTATAATCTAATTTTTAATTATTCTTTATACATAAAACAAAAATATTTATTAATAAATTATTAATTACACTGGTAATCTATATATAAAACAGAAGTAATAATTACTATTGTGTAATATTGCTATGATTAACATTTTTTAAAAAAAGAAAGAGCCATATGAAATTACTTTGAAACAAATCATTTCTACTATAAATTGGAGGATTAGAAGATTTCCTCTGTAGAACTCAAAGCAATCACCCAGGAACTGGATTAGCAGTAAGAAAGCCTCACTTTAATGGATATTGTTAGTGAATTCCCCAATTAAGTAGGACGTCTTGAGGTTGGAATTTAATTGCTCTGCTTAGTGAGCCACACCTCAGATACAGAGGCTTCAAATTTCACATAATATATGTGTGAGGGTTGAGGTGAAGAAAATTGTCACACAACATACTCGATGAAGTAATTAGATTTGAGCACTGAAAACCACTCCCAGTTTTAGACAAAAGTTTCTGAAATATTCTTTATTTGGAAAGATATATGAACTAATTCCCATGAAAACTCAGACATCTGGACTTAAGTAAATTTCCTGGGTGTCCAGTGGTCTGGAAAATAAAAAAGACATTCTCTCCAAATTAGTCAAGTTCTGTTTCAATAATTCTGCATAGTAGTCTCCAAAATTTCAGTGGCTTACAACACAAGCATTTTTTTTTTTTTTTTTTTTTTTTTGTCTGTGGAGTGGCTGCAGCACCTGTGTTTCAGCCTGAAGAATGGGCTCAGGTCAGTTCTGCTTATGTTTCATTTTAGGACTGCTGTGGTTTGAATGTTTGTGCCCTCTGAACCTCATGCACGAATTTGATCTCCAATGTGTTAATGTTGGAGATAGGGGCTGGTGGGAGGTGCTTGGGTCAGGTGGGTAGAACCCTCATGAATGTGTCCTCCCTGGGGGTGACGGGGTTTTCACATTATTTGTTTCTGGCAGAGCTGGTTATGAAAAAGTGCTTGACATTTCCCCACCTTCCCCTCTGTCCATGTGATCTCTTTGCACATGCAAAGAGAGCCTCGTCTGCTTTCTGCCATGAACTGGAACAGCCAGAGAACCTCACCAGATGCAGTTGTCTGGTCTTATACTGTCCAGCCACCTGAATTATAAGCCAAATAAACTTTTAAAAGATATTATCCAGTTTTAGGTAGTCTGTTATCACCACACTAAATAGACTAAAACAAGGTCTAAGCTGAAGAAGCAATCACTATCTTGAGTATTTTTCTTTTTCATGGCACAGAGCAGGGCACCTAGAGTGAAAACTAAACAAGGCAAGTTCAGAGAAGCACGTGTGAAGCTAACTCATCTTTCATTGGCCCAAGTAAATTACATGTCCGAGCCCAATGCCAGTGAGGCAGGGAATTATACTACTTCCACTATAAAACATAGCAAGAGCAAAGGCAAAAGCATAATTCTAAACAAATGATACCATCCACTAAACCCTCATAAGTGAAAGAGAGTTTAGTGCACCTGTGTACTACTTACAACAACAAAATTGTAAAACTACTTGTAGCAAGTGTTTTAAGAGTTCAAAGGCAACATAAGACACATGTGATGATATATATTTAAGATATTTAGTGAGTAATCTCAAACTGCCATCCTGCAGTCATGCCATTATTAGTAAACAATTCTCCATGGGTCTTTATGTCATGCCAGCAAGGCAATGACTACCCTTTGTCCAGGATTATCTTTTAAAGGATTTTTGCATAGTAAACAGCCTTGGAAGATAGATGTAATGTCTCCCTGTGCAGTAAAAGGCAAGCATGCTTAAAGCTTAATATCCATATGTGCTTGAACAAAAAATATTATTATTATTTATTACTTTTCGGAAAAATGTATGTTTATTACTATTTATATTATAGTTACTTTTCAGAATATATGTATTTATATATGTAAATCAAGCTTCTTAAATATGTTATTCAAATGGGCTATACCCTTATAGATTTTTTCTTGTCTGCTTGATTTATCAATTACTGTGACAGGTATATTAAATCATCCACTCTGATAGTACATTTGTGTATTTTTCTGTGTTTATATCTTTTTTGTGCTGCATATTTTAATCATATGTTACTAAATACACAAAAGTTTAGAATTATCATATCTTTCTGTATAAATGCTTTTGCTATTATTTTGTGTCTCTCTTTATCTATAACATTCTTCACATTAGTACCTTTTTTCCTGAATTTCTATATCATCTTCTCACAAATTTACTTCTCTGGTTCTAAGTTTCCTGTTCTTGGAAACTAGTATGAAGAAATACTGCAGATGGTTCACAAAATCCTACGCAGATATTTATTTTGTAACAACAGTGGCAATGTAATCTAGAAAATTGAAGTTGTGATGATAGCTCCTTGATTCTTACATTTTCAGAAGTGGTAGAGTTTATAGCTCCCAGGGGTAGGCAGTTCTGAGGCATTGCTCTGGCAGTCATTTCTGGATATTATACTATATCACCCAACAATGTTAAACTTAATTTCTTCTCTTAAATTTCTTTCTTGTTAAACTATCTAGAGTAGATTCTCCATCTGTTACTCACATAACACAGTAACTTATGAAACTCACATAACACAGTAACTTACAGCACCACTCTGGTGATAGGAATCTGGAATTGATTCCTGGTTGATCTCCATGGCAGTGATTAAATTATTTTCAAATAGAGTACCAGTAACCTCTACATGCAGATTGCAAATGATTTGCTTAAATTATCATTCACAGTCCCTCTTTGGCAGACTGAATGGATGCTGCCATACCATCACACTGCAAATGAGGAATATAAGACCACAAGGATGAATGGTTGTTTCACACACTGGCAAGTTTAAGGTGGCAATAACAGGATAGGTTTTAAGTTTTGTTTAGTTTTATTTTTTTTTTAATTAAAAAAAAAAAGGCACGGTAAAAAGAAAATCATTTCTATGATTACCCTAAAAAAAAAAATGCAGAGCCAGATGCTCTGGGTTGAGAAATTACAACATACATTAAATTCACAAAATCTTCTAGTATCTTATGTACTAATTAGAGTAATCATTGGGAAAGAGTTGGAGACTGATACTGAGAATAATGATATTTGAAATGATTTATTTGATTTAAATTACTCCCAAACTCCCACTCCCATGAAGCCTCACTTGACCGCAGAGTCATGCCTTGCTTATAGACCCTGAAGGGGCATTACCTCATGTCCACCTCCACTGCCTGTCAGTGTTAACAGCGCCACTACTAAGGTCAGATTCAGCATGCTGAGTCCCAGAGGACCAGAACATTTACACACCATAAAAAAGATTATAATATTAATGCATATATGGCCAAAAAAATCCAAATTGTGGGTAAAAGTAATTTCCGGGAACACTAGACCACAATAGAGATAACATGGTTTCAGATTAATTGAGTTTATTGATAATGAATATATATATACATACCAGTCATGTGGTATATACTGTGGTATATATAGTGCAGTCTGGTAAAATATAATAAGAAACATACATGTATTTTAATTTTCCAGTAGCCACAATAAAAGTAAAAAGATGAAGATGAAATTAATTTTAGTAATATATTTCATTTTGCAATATATTTAAAATATCAGTTCCAAATAAAATCATTATAAAACTATTGATGATATATTTTCCTTTCTTTTACTGTTCTTCCAACTCCAGCATAATTTTACATTTATAGCTTATCTAATTTCAGATACTAAATTTTTATCAGAAATACTTGATTTATTTATATATAATAAAACAAATTGAGAAAGTAGATTCAGATCCCCAGATTTTTCAAATATAATTAAACATTTGTCAGTAACAGAATAAAGTAACAAAATAACATTTTACATTAATATTTGCATCTAGACTGAAAAAATTCCTGTTGACATCATCAGGGAAATTTGATAGGTAATTACTTCAAGAAAACCAGAATAGTCTACTATATATTTGAAAGGAAAGAAAGCAGGAAGAACGGAAAGAGGAAAGGAAGGAAAACAATAGAAGACAGGAGACAGGGGACAGGAGAAAGGGAGAGAGAAAGTGAGGACGAGATGGAAGAATGAAGAAATTAAGGAAAGAAAATAACAAGAGTAACAAAGGGTTTCTGGAAATTAACAGTATTATCAATATATAGCTAGAAAGAGATAAGTTTCAAGGGCCAGCTATTGATGTGAACAATAAACTGAAAACATATCCTAATATAAAGAGCCAAAGAAAGAAGAAAAAAGAAAGCAGATGTAAGAGAAGAGTTAACAAGGAGATTTACTTCCAGTTATTTAACAATTGCCTATGCTTCAGAGCCGAGAATGAGATAGAAACGAGATAGAAAACACAACCACTACAAACAAAATAGAAAACACAAATCCCTGGAAAATACTCTGAACATAGTCTTCAAAGATTTGACTGTTCACAAATTACTGAAGCAAGATAAAAGAAATAATGTATATACAAAACCATCCTACCCACAAGGGTTAGAAAACAGACTGATCTAAGACAGTGCTCATAACACCAGATTCCGCAAACCTGTGTAGTGACATCTTGAAAGTTTTGAAAACTATGCAAGCAAACCATTGTGAACTTCAAATTCTAATATATTGTAGTGTAAGGCAAAATAAAGACATTTTCAGTCATAAAGTAATGAGAGTGCTGATTACCATCATCTTACATAAAACTAAATATTCTGGCCGGGTGCTGTAGCTTACGCCTGTAATCCCAGCACTTTCGGAGGCCGAGGCAGGTGGATCATGAGGTCAAGAGATCGAGACCATCCTGACCAATATGGTGAAACCCCGTCTCTACGAAAAATACAAAAATTAGCTGGGTGTGGTGGCGTGCACCTGTAGTTCCAGCTACTCAGGAGGCTGAGGCAGGAGAATCGCTTGAACCCAGGAGGCGGAGGTTACAGTGAGCCGAGATGGCACCACTGCACTCCAGCCTGGGCAACAGAGTGAGATTCCAAAAACAAAACAAAACAAAACAAAACAAAACAAAACCCTATATATTCTGAAATATTCTCTTGGAAAAGAAAAAAAAAGTGGAAGTAGGACTATGAGAAAGTTGATATGAGGCACTGAAAATAGTGACAGAATGACTTCAGGATGAAGAAGAATAGGTGAAAATATATTTTTGAAAAGTAATTGTCCTGGATGTTTAGAAAAATGTACTTTGGCAAAGTTTAGGGCCATATGGATTATTTACTTTTCTCAAGTTAGTCTAACTGCAACACAGGGCTCTGAAGTGATTGATATTCAGTGTCTAATATATTCAAACATAATATATTCAATGACAGCCAAAAATTTCAAAAGTAGATAACGTTCTTACTATTTCGAAGCATACAGCAAAAGTTAAAAATTATAAAATGAAAATATACACAACAAAACCAAAACAAATGTAGACATGAGGAAAGATGGGAGGTTACATAATGAGGAGAAATTCTTTATCTCATAGTGAACATTAAACATAAATGTCGAAGTTTATTTTTTAATTCTAAGAACACTATGTAATGTATTTTAATTATATGTTTATAAGAAATTTATTTTATTCTTAGCTGCTTCTTGTCTAGAGATCATTTTGAATTAAAAGAAAATCATGTTGTCCCTATTCTAGTTTTTGCATTTAATATATACAGCGTATTTATTAATAGGTTTTAAAAGTTCTCTTCTACTTCTCCTCTATTTTTTTTTTCTAGAGGAAATAGAAGTTAACATGAACATTTGAAATGACTGGCAAAATACATTTATATATTCTCACAAAGCAAATGCACTTTTTAAACCTCCCATGTCGTAAAATTATTCTCAAATGAAAGATGGAAAAAATTTGGGGTAAGAGGTAACCAAATCACCCAAAATAAAAAAAAGATTTTTAAGTAGAAAACTAATACTACATAGCAGAACTTCTCTATGTGTTCAAAATCCTAACGTTTTTCTTAAGGAGTTGGGATAGAGTCAACAAATCCCAAATCAGTCTTTCTATATTAAAAAGAGACAAAAGGGAGAATCTAATGAGCTTAAATTCAGAGCCACAGAGATAATGAGAGCAAGAGACCTTGGTCTGTAAGCAGCAACTCCCTTTGTTTCACATTGAATACCCTCATCTAGTTATTAGTTCTTCCTCCAGTAATCTGTCAAACAATGAGGGACTAGAATTTTAAAAGGTGCATCGCCACAGAAAGCAAGCCAGTGCTGAGCTAGTGAAAAGGTGAGATAATGAGATTGACATTGCTGACACTGGAAATCTGGTGATATAAAGATTAGTTTACAATCAAATTACTCTCATATTCACTTATAGCCAAATAAGTAAAGAGGCCACCTGTAAAGTATTTTCGCCACGAGCATTGGTATGGAGACTGTTATAATAAACACATGTTTTAGGCAGCAAGGAATTCAGTGGAAGTTGCTAGACACACAGGTTGTTTAAAACTAAGCAAGATTCTCCTAAATGAATGATTCATCCATAGTAGCAACACTAATTCATTATTGACTTTCAGTTTATATCTATTTTCATTTTTTCCAATCTGTTGCAATGCAATAGAAGTGGTGGTTTGTTGTGTTGTTGTTTTAAAATGTTGTTTTAAGTACATAATTTCACTCCATTTGTGCCAGGAAAATGCCCAAACACCTTCATTAGAAATAAAGCAAATCTGTTCAACAGTACTCTGAACAGCAGGCACTGTATGCTTTATTGAACAGAAAAGCTTTAACAAGCCTTATCGTGTACACATGTTCATTGTGCCTGTGTCTGTTTATGTTCTCCAACTTCCTGAAAATGTGGATACAACAACAAAGTAGTGTTTAGCTACCCTACTTACTTGGCCAGGTGGTTGATTATATGGTTTGGCATATTTTTTGCAGGTGGTATACAAAATCACATGTACGAGCTGTTCAGTCCACTGAACAGTTTTTTGTAACATTTTTTGCTAAATGACACAGCCCCAGCCACACATAACAACATATAATGATGCCAGAGTGATATCTTCACTGGATTCATTTAGCTTTGCAAAGAATTACCTAAGAAAGACATTTTCCTGCTTTCATTTCTGTTTCATGCTGGGTAATGTTGGCAAGAATTATTCATGGCACATGTGAGTAATTCAAAGAAATATTGTAAAACAAACAAACAAAAAAGGCAGCTTTGCAGAGGTGCGCTATCTGCTTGATGACTTGGCATGCTGCCCCTGGTGCTTGGCATAGCACCCTAGCTGCTGGCACAGGGGATGTTATATATACTTGCCATTGGGCCTCTACTGTGCTACTTGCTGTGCACGATCAATATCGACCAACTGCATAAACAACCAGATGAACCTTGTATCTGAGGGATAGCAAATAGCATTTGAATTATTTTACATAAATCTGAAAATGTAATAGCGGTTGACATTCCTATTAGTATTATATCTGAGCACGATGATCATAATTGAGTAACATTAAATTTAGTTTATTGAACAGCAGTCCACTGCCCGCTTTACTGTGACTGCGATCTGTGTAATGAAACCAGCAGTACGAAAAATTCTCTCAGTTGGTACACTTCCTGGAGAGCAGCCAAAGTATTTATTGCTATTTGTGCAATTAATGGCCGTATCGATTTCTTTTTTTTTTCTAGTAAATAGTAGATAAGTTGTGCTAAGTTTTCTTAGCTCTTCAAGGTTTGTTTCAGCTATAATTAATGTGACTATAAGAATAATACTCAATTGTTCTCAGGAACTGGTTTTCATGTCTGCAGCATTTTCAACTTATACATTACTCTGGTTTGAAATGACTAAATTGATAAGTGACTCTATTGCCAAAATAATCCCATATGCTGAAGTATGATTTATTAATGTTCAAAAATCAGAAGGTAAAACTTCACTAGCCAAAATGCTGTGGTGGTTAATCATCTGTTCTTCCAGCTAATTCCATAATCCTCAATGTGACAATCAATTCATCATGCTGAAATGGCAAATTCATATAAATCATATTTCCAAGTTCTACAGGCAGTCAATAAAATACATTGCACATTTCCCATAAATTATGTGATATAATGTTAATTTATTTTTCACATTAAAAACTCTAACTACCCTATGTGTTTATATTTTGTGCTTGTAAAATGATGAGCCTCATCCTGGCACATCTAGACAATTACACCATGCACATGAAAGAAGATGTGAAGCCCTCTGATTTATGAAGAATTCACAGAAATACTGGGAAGTCCACCTCCTCTAGTATGATCAAATGTTCTAATGTCTTCTCCTACTTTGTTCTTATGTCTTACTGACCAGGATTCAAAGATCTTCTTTAGTGTATTTCTCACTTGCAGGAGATGGCTTATATAAAGAAGGTCAGTGTTGGCATCATTTTGTGCATTCTTGCTATAGAGGGAATGAGAGTAATCTACATTCCAGTTTATATGCTCCTCTTTCTTTTATTTCAGTTCCATACATCACCCTAATTTCATGGTTAGAGTGAATATTCTACCATTCCTTTCTTTCTTTTTAACCTTTTCTCTAAAATCTATTTAGGATACACAATAAGAACTAAAATATAGGAATGTATCATTTGCAGACATCCCAATGGGTCATATGATTCATAATTCTCTAAGGAAAAGAATTATAGTGGGAAGGGCTTTCTGTCTTTAGTAGATACAATCCCTTATGTTGTCCTATTAAAAATAAGACTGCAGTTTCTAAATATGACATGGACATGGCACAATAAATGTCTAACTTTACTCCATTTCATATGTCATATTAAATGTACTAAATTATGCAACAGGTCAGAATCCCAAATACTCCCTAAAGAAGAGTCTACCTGTACATATTTAGGGCTCACATAGTCAGCAGAAATAACACATTTAAGGAAACAGTCTGGATCCTGAGTTTGTTTTCCTTCTGACTTCTGTCTGTTATTTCTCATAAATCCTTCATATCAATACTCCTTTTTATGTGGATCTTAGATCTGCTATGTTCCATCTAAAAATGGCTAGTCACTTGCTCTCTCTGACTGTAGTTCATCCTCTACCTCAATGTCCTGGTTATCCTTAGGTCTGACAGGCAAATTTTTTTTCATATGAGGAGATTCTCGACTCAGTTCCTGCCAGTTACTTTATGAAAAGAACAATAGAGAACTTGTCATATACAATCTGATTTTGTTGAAAAATTTGTTCACACACACACACACACACACACACACACACAGAGGCTGGGCACGGTGCCTCATGCCTATAATCCTAGCACTTTGGGAGGCCAAGGTGGGTAGATCACCTGAGGTCAGGAATTTGAGATCAGCCTGGCCAGCATGGAGAAACCCTATCTCTACTAAAAATACAAAAATTAGCTGCACGTGGTTGCAGGCACCTGTAATCCCAGCTACCTGTGAGGCTGAGGCAGGAGAATCACTTGAACCTGGTGGGGCGGAGGTTGCAGTGAGCTGAGATCGTGCCACTTCACTCCAGCCTGGGCGAAAGAGTAAAACTCCATCTCAAACAAAACAAAAAAACAGAATTATATGTCTACCACTGAGAATGAAATTAACATTTTTTTGTAATGACCCATCAATAACACATTGCTATCTAACAAATTGTTCTTTCCTTGAAATGTAATTACTAATATTTACATATAAGAAATGATATTTCTTCTGGAAAAGAAAATTTGTCTTAAAGATGATTTACCAATGAGGCTAAAACCCACCATATTCAGGGTAACAAATTAGTTCAGTCAGTTTCTACACTGTATACAAAAGATGGCAAAAGAAAAGGGTTCAGGGGCAAGAGCCAAGATCTGACTGACGGAACAGAGCAGTTAGCACTTGCTGCTTGAGTACCTAGGGATATGGGCACTAACCTCTGTGATGACTGTATTTCAGCCAAAGATGCAGCATAAGCTGATATATGTTATCACAGACTGAGCCATAAAAGTCTATGGAATACAAGCTCCTTTTTACAAGAAGGGCTAACTCTACAGTGTTATATGACTTAGCAATATAACAGCTGGAATGGAACCATAGCTTTTCATTCAGAAATTCTTGCTCTTCCAGAAGCATAAATTCATCTATTAGGTAACAGGAAGTGTGTGTGTGTGTGTGGGTGTGTGTGTGTGTGGTGTGTGTTTGTGTGTGTGTAAGGACATTTTTACAAATGTGATCTCCTAAGGGTGTGCAGATCTGAACTTAGCTCTTCATTACTCAAAACACTTCAGTGGCTTCCAATTATATTTATCCTAAACCACTAATAACTGAGATTTCAATCATAGCACAAAGGAGGAGGAGAGAAGTTGAGCTACTTGGGGCCAAGGTTGGGTATTTTACCAGAATCAAATTAAAATTCTATCACAATCTCTAGGGCAACCACTAAGAAAAGTCAAAATTATATAGTTTAAAAAATCACAGCTACTCAGGAGGCTGAGGCAGGATAATAGCTTGAACCCAGGTGGTAGAGGTTGCATAGAACCGAGATCGCACCATTGCACTCCAGCCTGGGTGATAGAGTGAAACTCTGCCTTAAAAAAAAAAAAAAAATCAACAGAGAAATAAAACTATTTATTTAACTCAATATAAGGCAATAAAGTAATCACAGAAGAACAACAAAGACACAAGACAAATTCAAAGCAAATATGAAAATGATAGATGTAAATTCCACAATATAAGTTAACTAAAAAGGTAATGATCATCAAATTGGCTTTAAAAAATCAAGATTCAACTATATGGTGTTTTTGAGAGAGATACCGTAGATTCAAAAGCACAAATAAGTTGAAAATAAAAGAATGGCAAAAGATATACATATATCTGTCAAAAAATAACCACAGGAGAGCTGGAGTGGCTACATTAAGATATGAGAGACTTTAACAGACGTTACGATGGACAAAGAGTGACAAAAGGGTCCATCAGTGTTCATAATGATGAAAGGATAAACTCAGGGGAGAAAAAAAAAATGTTTATGCACCTAACAACAAAATCCAAAATAGTTGAAGCAAAAACTGGCAGAATTGAAAATTGAAATAGGAAATCCAACAATAATCTTCAATAAGTTATATTCCCCACTCTCAATGGTTTATTTTTAATTGTTAACTTTTAGTTTAGGTTTGGGGGTACATGTGAAGGTTTGTTACATAGGTAAACACAGGTAGCAGGAGTTTGTTGTACGTATGATTTCATCACCCTGTATAAAGCCCACTACCCCATAGCTATCTTTTCTGGTTCTCTCCCTCCTCTCACTCTCTATCCTCAAGTAGACCCCCATGTCTGTTATATTCTTTATCTTCATTAGTTCTTAACATTTAGCTCCCACTTATAAGGAAGAACATGCAGTATTTGGTTTTCTGTTCCTTTGTTAGTTTGCTAAGGATAAATAGCCTCCAGCTCCACCCATGTTCCCACAAAAGACATGATCTCATTCTTTTATATGGCTGCATGATATTCCATGATATATATGTACCACATTTTCTTTATCCAATCATTGATGGGCATTTAGGTTAATTCTGTGTCTTTGCTATTGTGAACGTTGTTTCAACGAACATTCACATGCAGCTGTGTATAGGGTAGAATGATTTATATGCCTCTGTGTATATACCCAGTAATGGGATACCAGGTCCAATGGTAGTTCTGCTTTTAGTTTTTGAGGAATCACCATACAGCATTCCACAATGGTTGAACCAATTTACACTCCCACCAACAGTGCACTTTCTCCTCTACCTCACCAGCATCTGTTATTTTCTGACTTAATTATAGTCATTCTGACCAGTATGAGAGTATCTCATTGCAGTTTTGATTTGCATTACCCAATGATATTGAGCCTTTTTTATGTGATTGTTGTATGAAGTATGTCTTCTTTTGAGAAATGTTTGTTTATATCCTTTGCCCACTTTTAGTGGGGTATTTTTCTCTTATAAATTTGCATAAATTCCTTATAGATGGTGGATATTAGATCTTTGTCAGATGCGTAGTTTGCAAAAATGTTCTCCCATTCTGTACATTGTCTGTTTATTCTATTGATAGTTTCTTTCGCTATGCAGAAGCTCTTAAGTTTAATTATATTCCACTTGTCATTGCTTTTGGTGTCTTTGTCCGTTACTATATTAAGGATGGTATTGCCAAGGTTGTCTTCTAGGGTTTTTATAATTTTGAGTTTTACAATTAAGTCTTTATTCCATCTTGAGTTAACTTTGTGTATGGTGTTAGGAAGGGGTTCAGATTCAATCTTCTGCATATGTCTAGCCAGCTAACCCAGCACCATTTATTGAATAAGGAATCTTTTCTCCATTGCTTGTTTTTGTAAGATGGTCGTAGATGTGCAGCCTTATTTCCAGGTTTTCTATTCTGTTCCATTAGTCTGTGTGCTTGTGTTCATACCAGTACCATGCTGTTTGGGTTACTGTAGCCTTGTAGTATAGTTTGAAGTTGGGTAACGTGATGCCTTCAGCTTTGTCCTATTTCCTTAGAATTGCCTTACCTATTCGTGTTCTTTTATAAACTCAACTAAAAATCACTAAGAATACACAAGACTTAAACAACGTTATCAACTAAATTGATAAATTGTAAAAATTAAAATTTTTAACACAATTAATCCAAAGTCTGCAGTATACAAGTTCTTTCAAATGCATATGAAATATTCTCCTGGATGGACTATACGTTTAGCCACAAAATAAGTCTGAATAAATTTTAAAATATTGAAACCATATAAAATATGTTTTCTGACTAGAATTAAATTAGAAATCTATAACAGAAACAAGAATCTGAAAAATGCTAAACATTTGGAAAATAAACATTTTAAAAAAATGTCTCAAAGAACAAATTACAAAGGAAATAGATAAGAATTTGAACAGAATAAAAATTAAAACACACCTTAAAACTTATGAGATACAGGTAAAGCAGTATCTAGATGTAAATTTATATCCTGAAATCCCTGAATCAGTAAAGAAAAAAAAAATCCTCAAATCAATAGCCAAGCTCCTGCTTTAAGAAACTAGAAAAAAGACAAACTAAGTAAAAAGCAAGCAAAAGCAGGCGCATAGCCATAATGATTGGAGCACAAATAAATAAAACTGAAAGCAGAATCAATAAAGAAATCAATGAAACCAAAGTTTGTTTTTGTTTTTGTTTGAAATGTTAAACAAAACTGACAAACCTTTAGCAAGTTAGATCATGAAATTAAAAGACAAGGCACACATTACCAACCAAAGAATAAAAGAGAGAAGGTTATTATGAACAACCAAACAGATAATAAAGGGATAATAGAGGGACACTATGAACACATTTTTGCCAACAAGTTAGTATGGTGCCAAAGCTAGTGAGTGATACAAATAATTTAGAAACCGGGAAAATAACCTTGATCTACTCTCCTGAGAACTAGGAATGGTTCATTACGAAGACTAATAATCTAACCATAAATGTAAAAAGCTGGACAATGTTTGAGGATCATAATGGATATTTTAAAACAAAACAAAAACTAAATCACAGTGATATATTCTGGGGAAAATACAGCTACTAGGAAGAAGCATACTGTAACAGAAATAAATTGTACTTCAAGCTATTAAACATCACTCTAGTTTTCTTGATTCTCAAAGACTGGTATCTCTTTTCTGTGCTACAGTATACTTCTTTCATAATAGTCCCTATTATACTCTGTATTGAAATCACCTGGTGACTTATTTATGTATGACACCTGACATCAAATTTTTGAGGATAGAGACAATATTTTCTGCATTGTCATATTCCTATTGCCTAGTACATAGTTGGAGCTCATCAGATATTATATTTACTTGAAAGACTGAATGAACAGACATAAGATGAGAATTTCCATCCAGCTCTCAAATTAACTGGGTGACTGAGACGTAAGCAATAAGGAGTAACTATAGTGTCTCCATGTTGGCCTTCTGTGACATTCTGTGAAATCAATCTGGAATGGTATCAAGATGGAATCCAGTTTATCCATCCCCTAGGTCATATCAATTGCCTTCATAAGGTTTGAATCTGAGCTCCTGATCACTCCAGAAGCAGGCCTGGCACTCACCAAATCATTACTGCTCTTCTAATGGACTAGAGCAGGAACCAAGGTTCTGCCACTTTGTAATGCTACCAACCCCCCATCAAAAAGAGGTGGAACTACTGCTTCCCAACGAAGGCTGTAACTCAAAAACTCAATAGACAGAAGGTCAGTGCCTCTCCTCCGCAGGATGACAACAAGCCTTTTCAGATCTCTGAGCACTCTTTGGAATACAGTGCACAGCAGTGCCGCAGCTCCTCCTCCTCCTCCTGAAGCTAACCTTTCCTGGTAAACCTGGCTCCAGCCAACTGCTAGTGTGAGGTCCTGCCCTTTGCTTTTGATTATTTGACACTGGCTTGGGCAAGTCTCTCTGACACTAAGCTTCTATGTCATCTGAAAAAGAAGAAACAAAGTAAAAGTCTGTGATTTGACTTTGATTTCTTCCCAAAATCTGTATTTGTGAGTAAATTATGAGCCAATGGACTGAAATTGCTTGCTCACATCACCTTAATGTGGTAGAGAGAAGTTAACATAGGCAGACTGGCTAGGCAAAGAGAAGCATTTTATTTCTAGTAATGAGGGAAGACTTGGTGGCATAATTTTGAAATTTGAGGCTCCAAGGAATATTGTGCTAATGCTCCTTACCCAACTTTCTGCACCCGGAATTGTCCTTCATGTGCCCTTTGCTCTCTCTACATTCTGAAGAGAAAGTTGGACTATACAATAATATTTTTGACTGGAATAACTATAAATTAATGAGATAAATTTGTCTCTGTGACTAGTGGTTGAAGTCCTATTGACTTACATGCACAATGAACATCATGCCAGGAACTCAAAAAATTTTTCAAGACACCCAACCTGTATCAAAAATGATTTGCAAGGTCTTTGTCTAATTATTTTAAAAAATAGATGGGTAACTGAAATTAAAACTAAGAAAGCTGCTAGACTTTGAATATTTGTATATTTTGTTAGATATATACAAGTTTACATACACATATATATGGAAAAAGTTAATGCAGCAGTCTTGTTTTATTCTGTTCTTGCCTATTAGTAATCGTGATTACATGCAAACTCTGAGAACAAAACAACTTGAATTATTTTTGTTGCTATTGAGTGATGATGTTCTTTCTATACATCCCAAGCATTCTGTACATCCATGCATCCCGAGTGCATCATGATGGCCCAGGTTGTCAGCATGTTCAGAGTAAACATGAAGATTCATGATGTGCATCTAATGCCTGGTTCAGGGTCTGCACCATGTTGGAGCCCAAGACTCAAGTGGGCTTTCCTGGGTAAAGATTGCTTCCACATAATCTACAATTTGCAGGTAGAGAAAATGATGCATCTATAATGTGATACCCACAAAGTGAAGGCAAGAAAGCCTGTGTTTGTGACCATTCCCCTTTGCCTATTGCATATCTTTTTCCTGTAATCTTTCACTGTATGCTTTGCTGCAATAACTGTTAACTGTTGTGTATAATTTTATATTTAGTTACATGAGTCCTTTCAGTAAATTAGAGAGCTTGTGCAGTCATTGGTCTACCAAAATAGCACATTTCATAATAATTTTATGAGTTGGTTTATGATAATCAGTGATATACTTTCAAAAAAGATACACTTCATAGAATTATAATTTTCCTTCTTTTAATACAATTAAAACACTCATATGGGGTATTTAGTCAAATTCATAGAGAAAGGAAGTAGAATAATGATTGCCAGGGACTGGGGAAGGATGGAATAAGAAGCTTTGTAATGGGCACATATTTTCAGTTTTGCAAGATGAAAAATATTCTGCTGCTGGATGGTGGTGTTGGTAGCACAACTATGTTACTACACCTAATACCACTGAACTATATGCTTAAAATGGTGAAAATGGTAAATTTCATATATATTTTTCCCATAGCATTTAACACAAGTTATTAAAACATTAAATAATAATGTTTTACTAGCATAATGTTTAAAGTCAGTTGCAATTAATAAATGTCTTTATATCTTTGTATTTTATTTTATTATCAAAGATAGACTAACTAAGGTCCCAATTATCAACTAATATATCTGAAATTAAAACTTCCCAGGAAGCAGCAAGTCACCCTTTCGCATTCCTACTGCTCCTCTCTATTTTAGGCCTTCATCTTCTTCTTGAGAAGAGTCTAACTGCTCAGTATTTCCCATTCCCCTAGAAGGTCTCAGGGACCTGGTTACAATCCATATTCTTTTTTGTTTAAATATTTCTCATTCTCCAGAGCTAATGAAATATAGTCCAGTCCCTATAATCTAGTCTTGAAGACACTTTATTTTTTCACCAAAGTCACTACTTCTCCTACTCTGCAAAATATTGTATGTGGGGTCCTGAACTTTTCACTCCTATCCAAGCATACCATTCTCTTTTATACTTCTAGACCACTACATTTCTGTAGAGAATTACGCTCTCTACCCCATAAAAATGTGAGAAGGTAATATTGACAGGGTATATTTTGTTCTTTAATTGTCACCTCCTCCGTGATGTCCTCTTCACCTCAGATTCTTTCAGAATTAACACTGATTTACCCAGTATCTTCCAAAAGTGCTTGGTCCACCTCTGTTTTATAGTACTATAAGAGCTGAATAGTTATTTCCAATTTTTTTCTTGTCCTTTGTGGAGGGACAATAATACTTTCCCACCACATTAATGTCAGTCCCACCACATTAATGTTATTTGGTCTGGCCAGTGAAATATAAGTGAAATTGGCATGTGTCCCTTCCAGATAAAAATAATATTAAGAATCAGAAATATTTCACAGAGAATATTTCTTTTAGCTTAAGTTCCATAGTGAATATAATATACAGGAGAACCATAGCCCAATGATGAGGACAATACTAGTTTTTGTAAACCACTGCAATTTGGGGGTCATTTGTTATGGCCGAGATTATCCTTACTAATGCGAGTTCTAACCATGTTCTGTATTATTAATTTGTCTGTAGAGCTAGCTCTTCCCACTAAACTATGAGATTCATTGCATTAAAAACTGCTATTTATCTTTGTTATTTTAATGCCTAACACTTTGCTCAGTTCACAGATGTTTAATACATTTTTTGTATGAATGGACAAATAAACGGAGCGGGGGTGAAGGATAAAACTTTAAAGCTATTCCAGTCATTATTATTATGCTCTACTATGTGGAGTTATTTTCCACTGTATCAGAAATGTTGTCTACTCAGTATTCATATATGTGAGTATTTTCATCAACTGGTTTGTTGGGTTAATGATTTGGTCATTCCTTGAAGAGACAGTGATTTAACCTAATAGAGATCAAAGCTACTGATGTTGCCTGAATTTAGATTAGATAAGTATTACACCTTTCTAGTGTATGTTTCACCATTTTGTTTATGGAGTGTGAAATATATAGCCTTGTGCTGTTTCTGCACCTTTCATCCATGCATAGCCAACAAAATACTGTACGCACCATTTCTGCTAACCTTGGCAAATTAGCAGAGGTATTTGCGTAATCAGGCAGTTGAGTGTTTGTGTAGTTTATCACTTTTTATGAAAAGGGAAATGTGTTAAGGAGGATTAAGCAGAAAAATAACTATCAGTGGCTTATATTTAGAATATTGCTGTAGTAAAATAAGAAAAAATAAAAGTGATGCCAAGTGTTTCATTAAAAAAAATATTAAGTTTCATTAATAAGGTGATATGACAAAACCAAAACTATACGGTTCATTTTTTTTCTTGTCAGTGAGAAAGTAGAGAAACATTTGTCTTCCTTTTCTTTTTCTGAGAACACTAGTTCACCTTTAATTCCATGTGACTAGCTCCCAGTATTTTTTTCTTTTTCTTTTTTTTTTTTTTTTTAGCTAAGGTTGTAGTCCTTTGAGAACAATGTTGACAGCTTAGAGCTGACAAAGAATCATTATAATCAGTGCTGAAGATATGAAATCACAATGAGAGAATTCATGTTTATAGTAGCAGGGACCACACACTGTGATAGTTTGCATTAGGAACTCAGCAGGTGCAATATGCAAAACTGAATCACAGTAGTGGATTTGAGGAACTTAGGATATAAAAAGGTCATTTTTGTTCAAGTACCTGTCTACTGTGTTCAAATAAAAAAAAATACAGAATATTTCCATAAAATTTTGCAGAAGATAACATATTGTGTGTACATGAACTTAAAGGTTTCCATAGTGTTAGTGCAAATTATATTGTTTACCTTAATGTCAACAGCATTTGAATGCTAGATACAGAAGTTGATTAAAAGCATTATAGATGTCATTTTATATAAGCAAGAAAAAAAAAACTCAAAAAATTACAAATGGCAGATCTTATAAATATTCAAATCACCCAAACGTTTTTCAATTGTTAAGGAGTCGGCTGAGCTGTAGAGATGAGGTGTTAAAAAGTATCGTGAGAGTGAAACCCTATGTTTAAGTGCTGTCCATTCTCTGTAACCACTAGGGTGCACTGAATGTAATGGCATCATTTTTATTCTACTCTTTATACATGGGACGGGGAAGGTGGTTTTGCAAGGAAAGTTAGATTAGTTGTTCCTAAGAAAATTGTCAAGTAAATGAATTGTTATTCTTAGAACCATCTCGTTCGTCTGTGTTCTGAACCTATTTGGCATCTTGATAATATTTCACGTCCATCTATTTCACTCATTCATTTTTCAACAGTGCTTTACAAAACACCTATTCTGTCTAGGCACAAGAGGATCATGGAGGTATAGAACATGATCTCTCTTTCTGGGGCATTTGAAGACTAACGGAAGACATGAACACCTAAGCATAATTACAGCAGTGTCGTTAGAGACATGGGAGCCACAAAGAAGAAAGTGCCACACTCTGCCTGAGCTTGTAAGCATTCACAAAGGTGCAGGGCTGTGAGTTGAGGTGTTTTCCTATGGGTATGCACTCACTGAGTAAATAAATGGGTTAGTTGAGGCAGAGAGAACATCACATAAAAGGCATAGAGAAAGCAATTAGCAGCTTACTGAGATCGACTTCCAAAGGGTTTGTGAGAAGTGGCTAAACAGAAACAGGAAAGTGGGCAGAATCCTGCCGACTATATGCTAGGAATTTGGGTTTTATCTTGTTTAATTAACAGTCATAGAAGAATATTAACCAGGAAGGCAATATGAACAAGTTTGCCTTTTAAATAATTTGGAAGATTTTTCCAGGGAAACTTAAAATTGCAGGTGAAAAAAAAAGGATCACTTAAAACCTAAACTCCTCATTTTCTCTCCCCACTATTAACCACTTGTAGTCTTGAAAGTTAATTTAAAGATATTCATTTTAAATGTCAATTGCCTACCAACAGCTTACAAGTATTTGTATGCTTTCAATAATATATTCTGTGCAATAATGATCCAAATCACAATAAAACTAAGTGAAATTTCTTGTACTAGGTTTTTGGGAAGCTTGATAATTTTTAGGTAATCGCTGAAAAGCACCAGCAGCAGGGAGCATAGATTGTAAGTACTTCACTCTCCAGTCTTAGTGGAAAGATGCAGAGGCAGAGGGATATGATGGCCTTGAATTTGTCCTGGACCATCCTAACCCTTCAAACCACTGTCCTTAAAATGCTACATACAATTCTTACTCTTAAGCACTAAGGGATCTTTTTCCATCTTCCCACTTGCTCTTGTTGCTTTCCATCAGTCTTTTAATTAAATTCCAACCTGTGTTAACTGTTATTATTTTTAGGTAGACTCGAAAGTCCTCGTGGACTACAAATGATATTCCCATGTGTAGTACTCAGAATTTATCTCATTACTAAATGGACTTCCTTGAGCACTCAGTAGAAATCCCTAAATGTCAGTGGCCCTTGTTTAAAAATGTAAAACTATCTAAATTCCTTTTATCACATGTCGAGTGAATTATTTCTAGATATAAATGCATCTCTCTGAAAAACAAGATTTACTTTGTAAATGATTGTGTTACATTAAAAGGGATTTGACAGTGTTTACCACTAGCTTAGAATATCAGAGAAGACAGAATAGCACAAATGAATTTTTAAAAATAATTTTGTAAAATAGCGCAGATGGGAAAGTAGTTTATTTTATAATGTCAATGTTTTTGATGACAGAAAAAATGTTACCTTGTCATAAGTTAACATTTAAATATAAATAAAATATGTTTCATTAAAATATAAACTGGGTTTAAAAACTAGGTTCCAGGTACCCAGTTTTATATGCTATTCAGCAATTACTAGTATTTAGGTTAGTCCACCTAAAAATGCTCCACTAGCCAAATGATTCTTAGAAATGTTTGAAAGATCATTCTAGTGTTGTAGTTTGGGTATGTTGTATGACATAACAATTTACCTCTCTCTCACTCTAGTGACCCTAAGTTCTCATTCTGGCTCCATTTCTGGAATTTACAACATTCACTTAGATACCCAACACTCACTCTCCTCGAGCATATTAGATAACAAGTTATTTAGCTTTCTGGGCCAATGCTACATGCCCTTGTCAAAAATTTAACATGTACTACTTTTTCCAGATAAAATAACTAGTAAAATCTGAATATTTTTACAACTTTATAGGGAAAGATTTAAGAGCAAAAAAAAAAAAAAAAAACAACAAAAACTTCTAACAATAATAGTAATGATAACAAAATTATTAGGATTTGAAGTTTTAATAATATTGAGGAATTTAAAAAAATGATTAGTGGAAATAGCAAACTTGTTTTTCAAGCTACTCCTTTCTTATAGTTTTGAGCTGGACAGAGTTCCTCAATTGCCTCCAGACATTCACTTTGGGTTTTAAAGTATAAGCCAGGCAGAATGGTAAATGCCTTTAGTCCCAGCTACTCTGGAGGCTGAGATGAGAGGATTACTTGAGCTCATGAGTTTGATTCTAGCCTGGGCAAATAGTGATACACCTGAGATGTTGTCTCTAAAAAAAAAAAAAAAAAAAAAAAGTGTAACTTAAAAAATGTACACATTAATTTTAGCTTTATTTATTTATTTATTTATTTATTTATTTATTTATTTAGAGACAGAATATTCCTCTGTCGCCCAGGCTGGAGTGCAGTGGTGCTCCTCGATTCACTGCAACCTCCGCCTCCCGGGTTCTCCTGCCTCAGCCTCTGGAGTCGCTGGGACTACAGGCGCCCACAACCACGCCTGGCTAATTTTTGTATTTTTAGTTGAGATGGGGTTTCACCGTGTTAGCCAGGATGGTCTCGATCTCCTGACCACGTGATCCACCCACCTCGACCTCCCAAAGTGCTGGGATTACAGGCATGAGCCACCGCGCCTGGCCTGTTTGTTTTTATTTCTAGTAGTGGAAGTGAATTCAGTTTTATTTAATGAAAAACTAATATCTTACATATTTAAACTTAGTTTGAAATTCTTGTAACATGTATTTTCTCATATTCAAACAGATTTTTAAAAGCACAGATGTTCTATGGTTTTATTAAAATATTCTATGTTCAGTAGATCTGAACTAGAAAGATGGTCTGAATGTGAACCAATACCGCTGTTTGCTTCTATCAATATATGTGAACTTCACACATATTTTTTTAGTTTCTTTATTTCACATCCATTTGACACTTACTCATAAGTCAAACCTCATGACAGACACTGCCTGTGGAGAGTTTACTCTCAAGTGAAAGAAGATACAGATGCACACAAATAGCTATAATAAAATATTATAAGTGAATATTAGGACGTTGAGCACAAATGTGGTTCTTTTCCTCCATTAAATTTCAGTAGGGAATATGGTCTTAAAAATACTAGAAAATAAATTATTACATTTCCCATAAAGCCTAAAAGGAGAAATGCAAAGTGTTTTATTATTATTTAAAAAATAAAATAAATTACATATTTATAACACCTTAAAATTCACAAAATATTTTTGATATTTCTCTCTTTTTTTGTCCAATCGTTGATACTACTGTCACACACTATAAGCACCTAACAGCTACTGGCTTAGGTATTTACGCATATTGTCCCATTTCATTCCTACTTCAGATTGATTACTAAGGTAGCAATTACTATCTTCATTTTACTGATGATGAAATGGAAGATGTGGTAAATTAAATAAAATGTCAAAAGTCACATAGCTATTGATAAGAAAACAGAGATCCAAAACCAAACTTATCTGACTTTAAAGATCATGAGCTTTCCACTGTGAACAAGACAAAGATTATTCTATTTATAAATGAGAAAAAAAGGGTAATTAATTTGCCCGTGGTAAATTAGAGGGTATATATTTGAATCTAGGGTTTCTGAGTAAGCATTCAAAATACTTTTCATTGTAACTTGTTGACTCTGATGACTCTTTTGTGTTTTATGTTAGCATTTTAAGTAAATTAAGAGGTGAATAAACATTCATACTATACGTTCTTACTAAAGCTTACTGAATGCAATTGTGAAATTTTCTAGGCCGGGCGCGGTGGCTCAAGCCTGTAATCCCAGAACTTTGGGAGGCCGAGGCGGGTGGATCACGAGGTCAGGAGATCGAGACTATCCTGGCTAACATGGTGAAACCCCGTCTCTACTAAAAATACAAAAAACTAGCCAGGCGTGGTGGCGGGCGCCTGTAGTTCCAGCTACTTGGGAGGCTGAGGCGGGAGAATGGCGTGAACCCGGGGGCAGAGCTTGCAGTGAGCCGAGATCACGCCACTGCACTCCAGCCTGGGAGACACAGCGAGACTCCATCTCAAAAAAAAAAAAAAAAAAAAAGAAATTTTCTAGAATGTAATTTTTGTATCACATTAAATAATTTGAAATTTTTCATTCTAACTCTGTAGAATATATGAACAAAACTAAGAAAAACTCCCTTTAATCACTGACGAATTAAGAATTTAATTTTTATTCATAGTATTTTGCAACTGATCCCATGGTATCCTGAAATCATGCACCAATTAGTAACTGATATATTTTCAGCACTACATTATTGGGTTCCATAAAGAACAAATAATTAGTTTTAAAAATTGTGAAAATTAAGAGTCACAGCCCAGTAAAATGAGGTGGGTATCTATGCCAGGGGTGGGGTTGGCTGGTGAGAAACATCAGAGCCCAAGAAATAGTGAAAGTGATGTCCATAGGAAGGCATGATCTGGGGTAACCTGGTGTGGAGTCATGGAACCCAACGGTATGAACAGAATATCCTCATAGTCAGGTAGCACAAGGGGGAATCCAAAAACAGTCATGAGAATATCCACTGGAGAGACATAGAGACACCGATATAAAAGCAATGACTGTAACCCTCAAATTAAAGAGGAAACCAAGAGCCCATACTTTAATAAATAAATTAATTAACAGTCTGTTGACAAATGTGATAACCACATAGTTCAAAGTTCTCCCTCCAAAACTTTTAAGAATTACCACAGGAAAAATAGTAACGTCACAGTTGGAGAATCCTGGCAGATAACTTATTTATGTGGTCAGAGTGAATATCATCAGCAATGGACAGAATCAAAATCATTCTCTATCTGACAAAATACAATGAGAAATAACAATCTTTCTGTGGTAATCTGCCAAATGCTCATAAACTCAATCTAACACTATGGACACTGAAACCCATATTGAAGGACATTCTAATCTGTCTGCAATCTTCAAAAGTGTTAAGGTCATGAAAGTCAATGGAAGACTGAAAAAACTGCCAAATGAAGTAGACTAAAGAGACATGGCAACTGAACCATACGTATGATTTGGAATTGTATTCGTTTTCTTTTGCTGTCCTGATAAATGACCACAGATCTAGTGGCTTAAAATAACTCAAGTGTATTATTTTCTACAGGCCAGAATTTCAATGCTAATCTCACTCCAGCTAAAGTCAAAGTTTTGGCATGGTTGCATTTCTTTCTGAAGACTAGGGGTGAGAGTGGGGGATCCATTTCCTCCCTCATTCGGGTTGTTGGCACAATTCAGTTCCTTGCACACAGCCCCATACATATTAGAAGCAGCAACTGGATGTGGTCCAAGTCCAATCCTTCTCATGCTGCTGTCTCTCTGCACACAGCTGGGATCAGTTCTCTGCTTTTAAGAAATCGTGTGATTAGATTTGGTCTACCTAGGTATCAGGTTAATTTTCTCACCTCAAGGTCTCTAAACCTAATTGTATTTTGCCATGTAAGAAATCATATTCACAGGTTCTAGCTAATAGAAACAGTTTTGTTTTGGGGATGCAGAGAAAGCACTTCTAAAATTACTGATAGTGAGTGATTTCAGTCAAATGTACAGTCTCCTGAGGGATACACCAAGATAACCCAATCTTTGAAAGGGACATGAGAACATCAGATATTAGTTTTGCTTTATGTCTACAGTTTTGTAGCATGGACACAGGCAATGTGAGCTAGCTAAGCTGTTTATTAACATTAGTTCCTTAATTTTTTTTTTTTTAATTGAGACCAAGTTTCACTCTTGTCACCCAGGATGGAATGCAATGGCATCTCAGCTGGCTGCAACCTCTGCCTCCCAGGTTCAAGCAATTCTCCTGCCTCAGTCTCCCGAGTAGCTGAGATTTCAGGCACCCGCCACCACACCCAGCTAATTTTTGTATTTTTAGTAGAGACGGGATTTCACCATGTTGGCCAGGCTGGTCTCGAACTCATGAGCTCAAGTGATCCACCCAGCTTGGCCTCCCAAAGTATTGAGATTACAGGCATGAGCTACCACGCCTGGCCAGTTGCTTACATTTTCATTTTTAAGGATTTTTTGGATTCATTTTATTGTTACGCAATATTTATTTTGTTCTTAAGGTAAGGTAGACATGACTATGATCACAAATTCTACATTTAGATTTCAATTAAATATCTATATCTTAACAAACACAATTTACATGGAAAACTTGATTAAAAAAAAAAAATCTACAAGAAGCCGGGCGCGGTGGCTCATGCCTGTATTCCCAGCCTTTTGAGAGGCTGAGGCAGGCAGATCGCGAGGTCAGGAGATCGAGACCATCCTGGCTAACACGGTGAAACCCCGTCTCTACTAAAAATACAAAAAATTAGCCGGGCGTGGTGGCCGGCGCCTGTGGTCCCAGCTACTCGATAGGCTGAGGCAGGAGAATGGCGTGAACCCGGGAGGCGGAGCTTGCAGTGAGCCGAGATTGTGCCACTGCACTCCAGCCTGGGCTACAGAGTGAGACTTGTCTCAAAAAAAAAAAAAAAAAAAAAAAAAAAAAAAAAAAAATTCTAAAAGAAAATATATTAAATCTGGTAAGAAGTTTTGGTGGGTTTCTTTTCTTTAATGTTGTGTCTATATTAGAGAATGACAATTCTCCGAGGGTAGTTTTTGCTTTTGATTTACTGTTTGAGCTGTTTCTATTGGAAAATCATTTATAGGCAAGAACAGTTTCAGTAATCCAAATCTGCACTGTTTATGACTTCTGAAATAGAAATCAGGTCAAAACCCCAGAATAATAAAATAATTAACCTGAATATCACATTGAATCAGTTTTACTAATACAGTGCCCTGTAAACAATGCATGACTTATTTAAAGAGATCAAACCAATAGTGAATAAAATAGAATATCATCCATTCATAACCACATCAGTTGGTAGCTTTGTCTGTGTTTGCAGGTGTGTGTGTCTCTTGATTTGTATGGCTGTACATCAAAAGCCTTAGAAAGACAGCTGTATGCTGATAAATACTGTAAATGTCTAATTTCTGGACCTGGAGAGACTTACTCTTAACTTCTTCTAATCATTAACAAAGAGATATTGAATAAAACATCTAATGTTACAAAACTATTTTGCTATTTATCAGGAAAATAGATGATTAAAACCATTTGTTTTCCATATTCTAATTTGAACCTAAATTTCTGCTTATGTGTATAACATATAAATAATTCCTTAAAAAATTTGTTGTCTACTTTGTCCATTTTAGCTTTTAAATATTTTATACCAGATTTTATTCTGAAAATAAAAATTTTTAAAGGCACATTAGAATTACAGAAAATAACTGAGTAAAAATAAATCTCAAAAGATTATTTACTTGATGCTATGATCAGTAAACATTTGAACTGATATGAGGATGAAGTTTTCAGAATTTCAATCCTTTTCTCACTAAATCATGAAATTATTAGGTAGATATAAAAGCTACAACCAAATCTCTTGCATAAGTAGTAATTAGGCTAATTTATATATGTATTTTTTTTCCCAAATATACAAAGTCTTTCTTTGGTAATTTTTTTCTAGCATAGTTCTATTGAAATTTTGACTATAGCGTGTTTTCATTTTTTAAATTAATTTTGCTCTTGTTTACTTTCTCTCATGAGAATCGTGAATAATGAAAAATCACATATTTTTAAGAGAAAAGAGTGAAAAATGTAGTTATATTTTGCTCATAGTTCATGATCTTACCATTAGTTGGTGGCACTAAGGTAATTATATTAAGAAGAAAACCTCCTAGGCTGGCTTTTTGTTTCCAGATAATTCATTCATATGTATTTATTTGTGTTGTATTTAATGAATCTCTAATTTTATATTATTTGAATGATCCTTATTATATAAGGCATTCTCTACTACCAAATGGCAGTGTTACTTTAATTTGCTCTATTGGAATGCACAAGCCTTAAAGACTACTACCTTAGCTCGTTGATGGATCAGGCAAATAATACATTTGGCAAATATTTGTAAGATGTAAAAGTTTAATTACCAAGAAAATAATTTTAGACTGCCCTTTTTTCCCATTTTCCCCCAGATATTTCATGATTCTGAAGAAGAATTAGAGGTGAGACTTGAGAAAATGTAGAAAAATGTAAGAATGTAAAGTGGCTAAAGTGATACATGCACACACACACACACATATACACACAGAAACACACACCCACACCTCAAAATAAAACCTGAGATGGTAAAAGGGTGATGGAAAAGGAAATATGACTCAATATGGGAAGGAAAAAGGAGCCAAATGTACAACAGAATTGGGAAGTATCAGAAGAGATTATGAGAAACATTTCTGAAGATTATGTATTTAATTCCTTTAATTTTTTTAAAAAAATGTTGCAGATATGCTTTGGATTTTCTTGAAGATTAGAAGTTATCTTAACCATCCACCACTTTTTTGATTGGTTATTATTCTCTCTACCTTCTGTGAAACAAAATGATGGATACTAATGGCACAGTTACAGTTATAGCTAGTCAGCTGCACGGTTTACACACATAGTTCTGCTACCAATGTTTAGTAGTGAATTAAACATTTTGGCTATATTTGTCCCCGAAGCTATAATTTAGTTAATCATTATATATAGCAATAATAACAAGTAAAACACAAAGAAGAAGAATTTTTTGTTTTTATGGTAATTGTGTTGGGTGCTTTGGATCCTCCCAATAAAGTTGACTTCCCTAAAATAATTACACTTGAATTAGGTATAGAGAAGTTAATTGTAAAAAATTGAAAGTTACTGTAAATCTTCTAATCATAGTTCTTTGCAAGTGTACTTAAGTTATTGCTCCACTTGAAATAAATGAAAACTGGAAATCTGAGGTGATGAATTATGGATCCCTTTTATGTATGAAAGATGACAAGGAAATCTAATCTGCTGACTTATACTAAAATAAAATACCTTGGCCTGGGATCAAAGATAGGTGAAAGAATTAACATTTATGTTTTTTAATTAAGATAAAATGTATAAGTTTTTATGTACATATTTTATGACTTCCTGATAAAACAAAAAGTGTTGATAAAAGAACCCAATACTGGTTCTAATGGTATTCGATTAGAATTAAAGAGTTTCTATGATTATTGTTGTTGTCGTCGTCATTGTTATTTGGTGACTGGGTGAATATTAACCACCCAGTTGCCAAATGGGTGATTGACATTCCACCACCATTGGCAATGACTGAGCCCAGTAGATACCAACATTCAGGTGGGTATGTATATTTTTACCTTTTTTGAATGGCCCCCTCCACTATTCTTTGCAGCAAAAAAAAAACATCAGAGAGATTCATCTATAATAACCATTGTGTAACCCATAGATTAGCAGCATCAGCATCACCTGGAAGTTTATTAGAAAGTCATCATGTCAGGTTTAAGCCAAAAACGTCCTGATCAGAATCTGCATTTTAAAAGACCCCAGGTGATTTGTTTTCAATTAAAGTTTGAAAAGCGCTAGTCTAGAGTTTTCCTAGTGAGCATATTAATAAATAACAGTTAGCATTCCAGTTATAGAGTGACGCTTTTGAAAAGATTTGAAGGCATGATTGGGATAATGAATCTATGAGAACGTAATTAATGCATATTGTATAAATTGTATGAAACGATGGTGGAGGTGCTTCTAAGGATAAACATTAATTCCAAAGTAGAAGATGATTTACTGAGCTTTTCTTTGGATTTAATGTATATCATACCTTGAAGATCCTAATTGAAAGGAAGTATTGGTAAGTATATTAAATTACTGGTAATTTTCCTGCTTTGGAGAATTGAATACACAACATGGTTGCAACATAATATGCTTATTTATTTGTTAAGATAATAGAAGTACAATTGCAATATTTATTTGTGAGAACAGAAACATTAATATTTAAAGCCATTGTTTGCCTCTGTCTCCTGCTGGTAACTGTTTTCCTTAAAAGCATTACAAAAGGCATTTTGAACAGATGGTGGCTGGTTTTCTCTATCCTGCATCCCCTCACAACTGCCACGGAGCCTCACCATTCATTAATCTTCCATAGACTTCCAGTAGCACAGCAACTAAATTACACACATACACACACTGAGGCCAGCATTTCTGTCAGGCTGAAAATTAAACTGAAGAGCACTGTGCCAAGTCTTTTAACCAAACTTCACTATAAAACAGTTAGAAAAACAAACATTGAAGGCTGACCCACGAATATCCAATCTTAAATAAAAAAAAGTTGGCTGGTCATTATGTCTTAAACGTTCTCTACAGAGTGTATCAGAAATCTTGAAGTGAAATGAAACTCTCTAAACATCTGGTTTGAATTCACCTTGACTCATAACTGTTTTAAAAGAGAGCTATTTCCTTGATCTCTGAAATAGGAAAAGAACAAAACTATTACAAACAACAGTGCTTTCACTAAAATTGTTATCAGCTGCTGTTTAGAAGCAAGTAGAATACTACTACACATTCTCTGTTGGAACATACCTTCCAGATTACATATTTCCTGAAAAGTAAAATGACTTTATCTAATATTCAAATCTTTATATTTTAAATATATACACTACACTTACCTTGTAAGGTTAAATAATTTACACTTCCCAGACTCCCTATTCTTTAAACTTTTTATTTTGATATTATTTCAAATTTAGGGAAAAGTGATAAAAAATAGTACAAAGAGCTTCTGCCCTGTTTAGCCAGCTGCACCTAATTGCTTAGATTTTACCACAATTGCTTTGTTACTATCATTACTAGTACTATTTCTCTCTCTATTTTAATATTATTAAAATAAATTGGAAACATGGTGTCTTCCAGCCAGAAAGTCTTTTGTATATTTCCTATGACCAAGAACATTCTCTTACATGACTGGAGCACAATTTTCAAAATTAGGAAATATAACATTAATGCCACACCATAATCTGTAGTCTATATTCAAATCTAATTCATCAGTTGTCCAAGTAATGTCCTTTAGAGGTATTATTTTCTCCTGATTTAGCCACTGATCTAGTGTCTCACATTGCATTTAGCTGTCTGGTCTCTGGTTTCATTCAGTCTGGAATGGTTCCTCAGTTGTACTTCTACTTTCATGACCCTGACACTTTCAAAACTGCAGGCAGTATTTTGTAGAATGTTTTTCAATTTGGATTGTGTAATATGTCCTTATAACTGGATTCAGGTTGTGAATATGGCAGCAGGAATATCACATAAATGACAAAGTGGCTTTTTCAGTGTATCACATCCGGAGGCACATGACAATGATTTATACTTTTGTTGATGATGATAACTTCGATCACTTGGGTAAGATGGTGTCCAACAGCTTCTTTCACTGTAAAGTTACTATTTTTCTCTGTGATTAGACATAGGCAGTATTTGAAACGCATTTCCACTAATTTAAGTGGAAAAATTGCTAACATTTATGAAACACTAGCTTTCTATATTTATAATGCCTGGGGTCTAGGAGTTTTATTTTCAAAAAAAAGTATGCTTAATCCCATTAGATTATAAAAAATTAATTACTATATAAGTCAACATACTTTAGATTGTGGGCTTTTTTAAAAAAGTAAAATGACTTATACTCAAAAAAGGCTTGAAATTAAATAAAGCATTCTCTCATATTTTCTAATATACTTTGACCACTCTTACAAAAACAAAAACAAACAACAACAACAAAAAAAGAGTGCTTTTGAAATAAGGTAAGAAGACCAAGGCAAATATTTAAACAAACATATTTGCATTATTGTCCTCTTCTTAGAAGAATAAAGTTTAAAATTTTATTACAGAAACTGTACTGACTAATTTAATTATTAGCTTCAGTTGAAAATTTGAAATTGTAATTTAAGACAAAGCTATTTTTTTAATTTAGTGGAGCATTAGCAAAAAGGATAAACTTTCTGTTCTTCATAATGATGGAGAATTCTGCAATGGGACTTCAAAAGCTCAAGCTATTATATACAGAAATTCTTCCATCTCGTTACATACTTTGTTCAAATTAACTACAGATCTGTTAGAAAATCATATTAAAGAGTTGTCTCACTGGGTGTATGACTTTAAAAATTCAAAACACTATATTCACATGAATATAAGCACATTTTACTCTATGACAGTATTTCATGGTTCTTCATAGAAAAGAGTGGGAAAATTAATACTTTTCAAGGTCTGCTTTGTATCAGGCTTTGTGTTAAAGGCTTTTTATGACAGTATGAACATTTTAAAGGTTACAATGGTAAATAAAGAATCCATTCGAAGCTAAAGCAATGGTAATATTAGCTTGCACCTAACATATTTATAATTTCATTTTACTCTGTAGGGTTATATTTTAGAGAACTACTGAGGAAAGCTCAAAAAAGGGCTACTAAAATGGGGAATTGGAGAGGTTGTTCTTAGGAAAAAAATAATCTTAATTAGAGCGAAAGTGGTTGTTAGTACAGTACAATACCAGTCCAGTTACTGGATGGACTGATGGCTACGTCTTAGGTAAGAATGCTTAGAAAAGGATAGGTGAAAACTGAAAGAGTCATTACACACCAAAAACCTTTGAGACATTGAGAATATAAATACCTGAGCATAATTTAAATTAGCAAAATGTGAAAATGAAAGCCTTTGCATACATTTGAGCACTTCTGAAATGGGCTGGGGAAGGCCAAGCAATAGACACAGTCATCAGGGACCCTGGCAGTGCTTGAACAAAAGCTGCCTCAACAAAATGCCTAAAGAGAATACTTAGTACACTCAGCAGTACTTGTCTTCACTCATTCAGTTGATAAATATTTTTGAGACACTACCACATGTGAAGCACTATTCTAGGCACTGAAGTGAAGCACTGAATAAAACCTCAAAGAAGAGATAATCAGGTTTTAATGATCTGTTGCAAGGTTCTGAATGAACTGTGCTAAAACTTGATTGGATATTTATCGTGTGCCAGCATGGTTTAATGCCTGATGTTTGGGGCTGTAAGTGGATACAGTAGAGAGTTGACCATAACAAAGGCGAATTCTGGAACTCTTTCGTCTAAGATTTTTCCAGATTTTCTGAAAGTGCATATATTCATATACAGATAGAAACAGATATGAAAATTGGTCGTGTTTCATCACTACTCACGTGGCAAAAAGGTCATCTCTGAGGTTTTAAAACACAACATAAAAAATAGAAAAAATATAAATTTATCTTTCCATAAGATTTCCAAAATTGCACTAAATTTCTCTGTCTTATTTATTTATTTATTTATCTTTATATGTTTATTGAAACAGAGTCTCATTTTGTCACCCAGGCTGGAGTGCAATGACTGAATCTCAGCTCACTGAAGCCTCCATCTCCCAGGTTAAAGCAATCCTCGTGATTCAGCATCCCAAGAATCTGGGATTACAGGCGCGTTCCACAACCCCTGGCTTTTTTTTTTTTTTTCCAGTAGAGATGGGGTTTTGCCATGTTGGCCAGGCTGGTCTCCAACTCCTGGCCTCGAGTGATCCACCTACCTCGGCCTCCCAAAATGTTGGGGTTACGAGGTGAGCCACCTCGCTCAGCCTAATTTCTCTGTCTTCAGCCAATGAACACATGTTCAGCATCTATATAAAGCAATACTTCAGAGCACTACTCAGGGACTTAGCTTCCTATTGCTGCTGGAACAAATTACCACAAACTTAGTGGCTGAAACCAATGAAAATGTATTGTCTTATAGCTCTTGAGGCCCTAAGTATGAAAAGGGTCTTAGGGGCTAAAATCAGTGTGTTGGTAGGACTGTGCTCCTTTATAGACACGCTACAGAATAATTTGTTCTGCTGTCTTTTCCAGCTTCTAGAAGCCCCCTGCATTCCTTGGCTAGTGGTATCCTTCCATCTTCAAATTCAGCAATAACCATTTTCACACTCCATCACTCTGACAAGCTTCTGCTCTCTTTTCCACTTTTCGGGACAATGTTTACATTGGAGCCCCTCAGGTAATCTAAAATAATCTTCCCATATTGAGGCTTGGTGACCAACAACCTTCATTCCATCTGCTATTTTAATTTCCTTGACTTCAAAACCTGACCTATTAACGGGTTCTGGGGATTAGTCCATTGGGTCATTGCTCTGACTACCACACATATGTTGCTTAGTTGACATAGAGAGACTTTTTATTTGCTAAGAGTTGTAGACAGAAAGTTTAATTCTGCCATTTAAAATACCAAATTATCTCTACTCATACTAACTTTTAATTATTTCCTTAAATTATACTGTAAAATTGTGTATTGTCTGTAGAGTTCCTTTCAGATATTCCTACAGAATTTTTTCCTTGGGATGACAAAGGTTACTTATTTACAGAAGCAGAAAATATCTGTTTAATCTTCTTAATATTAATAATAATACATCAATGAATTCAAATTAAGATGCAGATTAATTGATGAAGTGCAAAACATATGAAGTTTTTAAAAACTGGCAAGTTCTAAAATATTTATAATTCAGACACCAGTTTCAATATCTTATCCCTTAATGCCTACACAAAAGTAAATAAAATATTTACTCTAAATATTGTGGTGAGTCCACAGCTATCCTGATATTCATTCAAATTCTTAGCAATTGGGAGATGGAGGATGAGAGGTTGCCTATGATGTTTTGGTCTACTGTGACTCTTGCCTCAACTTTCTGAGGGATTGAAGTTTGGAAATTATTTCCTCATTCTGCTACTTTCTATTATTTGTGTATATGCTCACATGCACACACATAAAAAAACACAAAAGTATACATATACACATATGTGTGTATATATGTACGTGTGTATATGCATATATGTATATGTGTAAATACATATACGTATATATGTGTGTATATACATGCACAAATATATACGTATATGTATTTACACACATGTATGTATACATGTATGTAGCTATATATACATATGTGTATATGTATGTAGACATATACACACATATACACTTTACTGAAAATTGGAAATTGGGAAGAATAATGTACACACAATAATCTCTCAGATGTATATGTATATACACATATATGTATGTGTATATGTAGGTACATGTATATGTATGTGTATATGTAGGTACATGTATATGTATATATACACACATATACACACATATGTAGGTATATATACATATACATATGTGTGTGTCTATATATAGACACATGTACACATACAAACATGCACATACACACTTTACTGAAAACTGGAAATTGGGAAGGGAAGAATAACCAATGCATACACGATAATCCTTCAGAGCTCTTGGCTTATAGCATATGATCAATAACTACTTTTATAATGTATTACAAGTTTAAAAGACCATTAACTTGATTAATAAATTGATTTTTACTTCAATCAGAAGATGGTGTATTAAAATGCAGTCCTTTGAAGTAAGATACACCTAGGCTTAAATCCTAGCTTCACCTTTTTAAGGCCTCATCATGTCTCTGATTCTGCCCACTCCACTGTGTCCAGTTCCCCATCAGGAACCTCAGGTTGGGCTCAAATGACATTTATGAGTGGGTGGATACAGGGGCTCGCATAGAAGAATCAGTAAGCCACTGGAAGGCTGGGCGCAACAGTTCACACCTGTAATCTCAGCACTTTGGGAGGCCCAGGCGTGTGGATCAACAGAGGTCAGGAGTTCGAGACCAGTCTGGCCAACATTGTGAAACCCTGTGTCTACTAAAAATATAAAAATTAGTCAGGCGTGGTGGAGTGCTTGTAGTCCAAGCAACTCAGGAGTCTGAGGCAGGAAAATCACTTGAGCCCAGGAGGCTGAGATTGCAGTGAACCGAGATGGCAACACTGCACTCCAGCTTAGGTGACAGAGTGAGCTCCATCTTAAAAAAAAAACAAAACAAACACACACAAAAAAAGTCAGCCGGGCACAGTGGCTCACGTCTGTAATCCCAGCGCTTTGGGAGGCTGAGGCGGGTAGATAACCTCAGGTCAGGATTTTGAGACCGGCCTGGCCAACGTGGCAAAACGTGTCTCTACTAAAAATACAAAAAAATTAGCTGGGACTGGTGGCGGGCGACTGTAGCCCAGCTACTCGAGAGGCTGCGGCAGGAGAATCACTTGAATCACGGAGGTGGAGGTTGCAGTGAGCTGAGATGGCGCCACTGCACTCCAGCCTGAGCGACAGAGCGAGACTCCATCTCAAAATAAACAAACAAATAAATAAATAAATAAATAAATAAATAAATAAATAATAAAAGCTACTGAGGCTCATTACTTGCAGGATCTGACTGATTATAGCAACCTGGAGTAATCTTTCTTCATCTGTAAAATGGGAATACCTAATTTGTAGGGGCTTTCTGAGGAATAAGTTGAATAGCACATGGAAAGTGACTAACAAATATGCATTTTGTCCTCTAAAGTCTCCTTCTTCCTTGTCAAAAGTTGTTGATACTGTTTTTTGTTGTTTATCCCAAATGACACCATTGCAAAGTTCTTATTGTTGCCAGCCAATCAAATCTGACCTCGATGCCTGTATCTTACCCTTAAGAAAAATTCTAGAAGTTGTCAAATCAATTTAATACAAGTGTACTATATAAAGAGAACATTTGTAGGTAGTGTGAATCATGTCTAAAATTAAACAAATTATTAGACCTGGAAGCTAAAGAGCCTGTAAATTGGTAACACTATTGTTATTACTTGGATGTTTCTTGATATACACCTGCTATAAAACTCTTGATTTTGCCTGTCTTGCCAACCTAACAGTTTGTGCCTACCTGCTTAATAAAATGTTAGGGTTCTCACAGACGGGCTGGGTGCAGATGGATCAGAAGGATTCCTATGACAAATAGGCCTTTGAGATCCACAAATAAGACAATATACTTCTTAAAAATACAAGACTTCTTTGGTATCTTACTCAGTAAACTACCTAAATTTTTAAAAGGAATTTGAATATGCCTAAATAAGAATACAGAACTTTCAACAAAATATTTACCACAACAGAGCTGGACTTTACTGTGAAAACAATAAACTTGTATAAAATAGTAAGAATCTTTTATTTTAAATGGTCTCTCTTGTTATTACCACAAGTCTATTTAGGTCATTGACCTATTTAGCATAAATGCTCACGTGTGTGGTGTGTGTGTGTGTGTGTAACACAGAAACACTTGAATTGGTTCTTTCATATTTTGAACAATTAAAGAAGGAGTATAATTTTTAAAACAAGTCAATTTGAATATGATTTTTGGAATGTAATTTCCAGTTCATAACATTAACTAATAAAATGTAGCATTTTAATATGTAGACAATTCAAAATCAAACAGAGAAAAGCAACGAAATTCGTACTTAATCAGTCCTATAATTCGAACAGTTATTGGCTTATTGTAGATCCAGAGTTACATAAAGGAATATTTCAATGCTGTAGAAGAAATCTTGGAACAATGTGATTTAGACAGAAGAATTAAAAGATTAGCTTGAAGATGCTATGGAAATAAGTAGTAAAGAGGGCAACACGATTGGATCTGCTTTGTGCGTTGCACATGCATTCCTGCTTTAGAAAGGGCTTAGTAGTTCTCTCACCCAGAAACTTATAGGTATTGCTTAAAAGAATCATAGACTGGAACCAGAAGAAAAAGAATATAAAGAAAATGTTATCTTACATAAAATATAGCAATATTACCATTTAAGGCAAAAGGATTACATGAAAAGAGACAGCAAGAAAATTTGCATGAATAAAATTCATGAAATTTATCCCTACATTTTGAAGTCAATTAGTTTCAGTAGTCAATTGGCAGTTAGAAAAAAAAATCATAGGATAGAAATTTGAAGAAAATGAAAATCACATATTACAAAATTGTACTGAAAGATAATGACACTACCTAGTTGACAAAATAATTAAAAGCAAGAGGCCAATTGTAAACAAGAGTAAAATCTGTTTAACTGTGGAAAAATGAAGAAAATTTAAAAGGCAAGTCAGGGATGCTCACCACACCAATCACACTCCAGGAGCCCAGTGATTATCACCATCAAGGCATTTTCAAACAGTGCACTGTAATGGAAAACATTGCAGGCAAGTCACAAACTGAGATCAAGCCTGTAAACAAATAGAAATATAACTTGAGGAAAATGTGTTAGAAAAAGATGTTAATTATTCAGAAATCTTTAGAGGTGTCTAATCAAACTTGGAAAATATTACAATGTAAAGACATTTGCCAAACAAAAATGGAATAATGAGGAACTTCTTGCAGAATTTCTTGTCTAGAGCATCGATGTTGATAAAAACAATTATACTGTAAGCAAATTTGTGTTACAACGCATTTACTTATTAAGAATTGTTAAAATAGGACACTAGCTGTATATTCAGAATTCTGTATCTCCATTTTAAAATCTTTTTGCTTTTTGGTATAATTAAAATCTAATGGTATTAAACATTAAATATGACCACACAAAGTACAAAAGAAGGAGCTAAGGAATGTAAGAAATGGGTTGCAGGCATCGAATCACACAATCTGGTCCTGGAGGAAGAAAGGAATGAACACTAGGAGAGAAAACATAACAACACAGTTCAAAATGTGTTTTGAAATAGAATAAATTTCTCAGTGGGAAACTACTATGAGAAAATATGACTTCCCTTAAAACATATTGCAAATTAAAGTGAAACCATCAAGATTCGGACTGGAAAGTAGTATTGCCTAGTTTAAAATGCAAATAGGGGTCTATATTAATGTATAATTTGGAATGCAAGTAAAGATAATTTTGACTTTAAAGTATGAAAAGGTGTTTTAATGGAATGGAAATTACAAATCTCATCTGCGTCAGAGAGGAAAGAAGTCATTACCTGTCCATCTAGTTTCTTCTCTCATTGCTGTAGATATTTTAAAATAAACTTCAGCTGTACTCGGAACCTGAATGAGCCAAATACCCTGTAAAGGAGGGTCACATTCTGCATCATAATGGTTATACCCATTTGTTTCTTTCTCCTTATTTGTTTGCTTGCTATATCCTTGGTATACTGCTGTCTACTGAATAGAAAAAAAAAAAAAAGGTTAAACTTAGTCCTCATGTTGTAAAAAGTTAGAACTTGAGGGAACTGGAAGGCAACAAAAGAAAGAATTTACCTAAATTCTAAAGAGTTAGTTTCGTTCGTGATAGGGAATCTGAGAGTAGTATCCAAAGATCATCTATTCTCTAAGGCAATTTAATTCAAGAAATATTTCTGGAATTTCTATTAAGTGCTATGCACTGATGTAGACATGGGCAACACTTAGAACAGGATAAACAGGAGCTCTGCACTTATGAAGTTTCCATTCCAAACAGACAAACAAATGATACAAAGGAAATGAATAAGTAGGTAAAACATTTGGAATGGAAATATTTACTGTGAGTAAAAGTGCAATAGATTAAGTCAAAACAAAGTAGGGTAGTGTAAACAAATTTTAAATACTAAAAATTGTTCACTCTAGCCTACATATGACCTTGGCTGTCATAACTATCCCTCCTATTCTTCTTGATAACTTCCCAATGACTGGCTGCTGAGCCACAGAATAATCCCTCTGTCTTAGAGGATCATCTTTAGACAATTATTTCCCTAACTAGTGGGACTTCAGCTGACCAATCACAGTAAAACTCTGTAAGAATCCTTCCCTAACTCGTCAAGCTGAAACATTCCTTTGAAGTTGTTCTCATGCTACAGTATTCCAAACAAAGGATTATGAATAACAGTATCACATAAAATTCAATGAATTAATATAATTCTAAAACTATTTCAACAATTCAGTTGAAGTTAGAAAATGGGAAACAAAAGGAAAATCAGATGAGAAAACCGTAATAAAGTGATAGCTCTAAGTCCAACTCTACGAGGATCTACATTTAATAATATCAAATAAATACCCTAATTAAAGGCACAGATTACCAGATTACCAAAAAGGTGAAACAGGCAAGAGCAAAGCAAATGGTTACAAGGGCCACTTTAAATAAAAAGTTGAAAATAGGTGGAAAAAATAAATATATACTTTGCAAATAGTAAACTTTGGAAGGATATAGTGACTACATAAATATCAGCAAAAATCATATTTCAAGATAAAAATTATTGCTAAGGATTAAAAGGAATATTACATAAAGATTAAGGCTTAATTCATACGGGAGAGCTAATAATTATAAACGTGTAAGCAGAGCCTAAAAATACATGAGGCAAAAACTCATAGTATAAACAATTTCATCGTTATAACAGGATGTCTTAACAATTCTTTCCGGGCAACCAATGGAAGAACTAGATTTTAAAAAATCAGTAAATACACAAGTCATCTAAACCATACTATTAAGCACCATATGGAGCACTACTCAGTAAGTGCAGAATAATGATTTTCAAGTAAATATGCATACAAGGTTCATTCACCAAGTAAGCCATATAATGAATCTTAAAGCAAGTAATAATAAACTTAAAATTATTGGTATCATACAGAGTATATTCTCTGACTGCAATGGACTAAATTAGAAAACAATACAAATAAGGTATTTAAGAAGCTCCCACCCAAAAAAATATGAAAATTTAACAACACACTTCTAAATAATTCATGAGTTAAGAAAAATAAATAACAAGGAAAGCAGAAAATAATGAAAACTAAATTATAATAAAATAAAAATATAAAGATGTGATAGCTGCATCTAGATTTGTGCTCAGAAGAAAGTCTTAGCTTGAAATGATAATATTCAAAAGGAAGAAAGAGCTGAACTTAGTAATCTAAGACATAATACCTTACATAGGTTTTTTAAAAAAACTTCCAGAATCAAAATAAAGTCAAAGTAGACAGAACTAAAATAGTTAATAGAAAAACTTAGTGGAACATAAAAAAGATAAAAATCTGGAAAATGAACAAAGCCAATAATTTGAATTAAAAAAAAAATCAAGATATCCCTATCTAGAATTATCCAGGGAAAATATAACAGAAAGTAGTTATATCAGTATTTAAAGATGGGCTACCATTACAGATCTTAAAAACTTGAAAACAGTAATAACAGAATAATGTGAATAAATATAGACCACAAACTTTCACAACTTTAATGAAATGTATAATTTTCTTGATAAATAAAATGTCCTAATCAATTCACAAAGATGAAACATACTGTCTGACTATCTCAATATCAACTGAAGAAATTGAGTTCATTATCTTTCTGTATTAAAAGGAAAATATTCTAGGACAGGCAAATTCTAATAAATATTCATAGTAAAAAAACTCAATCTTACAACTCTTTCACAAGAAAGAATGGGTGTTTACCATTTTTATATAAAAAGTTGACATGAATCTAAAAATAAAACCCAAAAAGACATTGCAGAAAATAGCATACAGACTAACTTCCTACGTAAACATAGTTATATTTCTTAACAAAATACTATCAAATTGAATATAAAACTTATAAAAAAGATAATGCATCATGATTAAATAGAATTTGTTCCAGGAATGTAACATGTGTGCAATAGTCACAAATCAAATAATATAACCTAACCATATTCACAGAATCAAATGAAAAAACAGATGTTCATTTTTAAAGATGCATTAAAGAAGTTGACAAAGTTCAGTAACCATTTTGATATAGACTTTCAGACAACAAGATTTTTTCTTTCTGATTCAGGGCATTTATGGAAAACCTTCAGTTATGCTACTTCATAGTAAAATATCCTATACTTTCCTCCTAAAATTGAAAACAATGTAAGAATGGCCCTTTTTATTCAGTATTCCGCTAGTAGTCTTAACTATAGCAAAATAGGCATGTAAAAGAAATAAATGGCATAAATAGCAGAAAAGAAGAAGTAAAATTGTTTCTTATTGACATGATAGCTTACCTATACAATCTTAACGAATCTATAAGACAGCTATTAGAATAAATGAATTTGGCAAGTGTTCATAAGTTTACTCTTAAAATAATTTGAATTTTATACACTAGCAGGAAAAAATGAAAAATGAATTTTAAAGTTCTGTTAAGTCTTGCCAAAAACATAAAATATTTCCAAATAAGTTTTTACAAGTAAATGTGAGACATCTATTATAAAACCTACAAAACCTTACTGAAATCATTTTTAAAAGACATAAATAATAAAGAGAAAGAGAGACTATGTTTCTGGATTGTTTGGGTGTGAATTCTTCCTAATTTGATCTACATTCAACAGAATCCTAATAAAAAGTCCAAAAGGCTTTTCTTGTGTAATTCACAAACAGTATCTAATTTTGTAATTGTCAAATTACAGTTTTGTATTGCCATCTCACAAGAGTGGAATAAAGTAAATCATTCCTGCTCTCTTAACTCAGTTTTGCAAATGACCTAAAATAGATGAAATATTTGGAAAATTAACTAAGTTACAGGACTTAAAGTATTTTATTTCAAGACAGTACAAAGCTAGAGTAATCAAAACAATGTGATTTTAGTGAGATACATACATGTTTTAACATAGGTCCCTATGCAATTCAAAGGCAAAAAAAAAAAAGAAAGTCTTTACAACAAACGCTCTTAGAACTACTGGATATTCATATGAAATAAAATAAATATGAACCCTAGACCATAGTGAAACAGGATAGTTCCCTTGACCTCTTTGTGGAACTTGCAAAGGGGTTGGCTTGTTTACTTAGTACACTGCTCTCAACCCCTTGCAGGAGGGGAAATATGCAAGTGAATGGGTTCAGAGGCTGGGACAAGCATATCTGTGCAATTCGCAGGAGCAGGACTCTATGTGGGCCTACAGCAGTGTCTAGGGGTTGCTTGCAATCCCTGGAGTCCCAGAGGGCGTGTGTTAGAGAGTGCTCTTTTAGCTTTGCCATCTATGAACACTTTAAATGTTAAACAGCTCAGTAGAGGGTCAGTGTGACAGCCTCTTGCACCCGCACCTGGGTCCTTGTCTGGCATGCAGGAAGAATCAGGTCGCTTGAATGAATTGAAGGGTGGTGAATGTGGAAGATTTTATTGAGTGGTGGAAGTGACTCTCAGTTGGATGGGGAGCTGGGAAGCGGACAGAGTGGGAAGGTGGTCTTCCTTTGGAGTTTGGGCATCTCCGGCCAAACTCTTCTCTGAGGTCCCACTGTCAAGCCATCCCTCTAAAAGTCAAGCTGCTTCCCTCCAACATATGGCTGCTGCTTCTCTTTCCTTCTCTGCCACTCTGTTGCTCCACCACTGAGGCCTGGGGATTTTACGGGTACGAGACAGGGGGTGGGTTGGGCCAGATTGGTTTTGGAAAAGGCAACATTTGGGCAGGAAAACAGTACTGCATGTTCTCACTTTTGGCCATGGGTCCAGGCTTAAGGGTGTGACTCTCACCGGGGACTGCCCTCTTTTACCCAATATTTCCCTGCTTCCTGTCCATATCAATAGTACACATATTTTAACAAGAAATTTATTATATATAAAAGCTAACACTATAAAAATACTGAAAAATCAAGAGAACTTCTTTGCAACCTGAGATAAGCAAATACTTTAAAATAAATATTTGTCTTAAAGTTTATTTAAGCAAATGTTTATCTTAAAAATTAAAGTGCGGAAAGCACCACACATAAAAATTAATAACTAGAAACTATTCAAAATTAAAGACCTTTTCTATACAAAAAATGTCATTAAAGAAATGAATGTCAGGTGATGTGGCTCATGTCTGTAACCCCAGCATTTTGGAAGGCCGAGGCAGGTGGATTACCTGAGGTCAGGAGTTCAATACCACCCTGGCCAACATGGTGAAATCTCATCTCTACTAAAAATACAAAAATTAGCCAGGCATGATGATGCATGCCAATAGTCCCAGCTACTAGGGAAGCTGAGGCAGGAGAGTTGCTTGAACCTGGGAGGTGAAGGTTGCAGTTAGCTGAGATTGCACCACTGTACTCCAGCCTGGGTGACAGAGTGAGACTTCATCTCAAAAAAAAAAAAGAAAGAAAAAGAAAAGAAAAAAGAAATGAAAAGGTCAGCATAAAATGGTGGGAAACATTTACAATACAGTATAAATCTATCTGATGAACGATTTGTATCTAAAATATATAAAATCATCAAAATATTCCACTCAATTTGAAGAAATCAGCCAAGGGCAAAGGCAAATATATTTTCAATGATATATTAGGACACACTTACTAAAATAGCTAAAACAAAAGATTGATAATTTTAAGTGTCAGAATATGAGGGAATGAAACTTACAATCACTTTGAATCACTGGGAGCTTATTCAAATTATAATATTCAGTTACCTGGCCATTCTACTTCTAGGTATTCACCCAGGAGGAATGATGAAAATATATGCCCATGCATAGATTTGTTCATGAATGTTCATACCAGCTTAATTTTCAAAATGGAAAAACCAATGTCTATACACAGGTATGTCCATACAGAAGAATACTACTCTGCAAAAAACCCAGAACGTTGGTGCCAGTGCACACAATATTTGTAAATCTCAAAATTGGTGTGTCCAGTGAAAGAAGAATGACATAAGAGAATATGCAACATACTATATAAGTGAATTAACATAAAATTATACGAAGTCTGGGTGTGGTGGCTCATGCCTGTAATCTCAGCACTTTGGGAGGATGAGACAGATGAATCACTTGAGGTCAGCAGTTTGAGACCAGACTGGCCAACATGATGAAACCCAATCTCTACTAAAATTATAAAAATTATGGTTGTTCCAAAATGGCCAAATAGGAACAGCTCTGGTCTGCAACTCCTAGCATGATCAATGTGGAAGACGAGTGATTTCTGCATTTCCAACTGAGGTACCTGGTTCATCTCATTGGGACTGGTTGGACAGTGGATGTAGCCCATGGAGGGTGAGCTGAAGAAGGGCGGGGCGTCGCCTCTCCCAGGAAGCACAAGGGGTCGGGGAATTTCCCTTTCCTAGCCAAGGGAAGTTGTGACAGACTACCTGGAAAAACAGGACACTCCTGCCCAAATACTGTGCTTTCCCCAAGGTCTAAGCAACCGGCAGACAAGGAGGTTCTGTCCCGTGCCTGGCTCGGCAGGCCCCATGCCCATGGAGCCTTGCTCAATGCTAGCATAGCAGTCTGAGATCAAACTGCAAGGCCACAGCCTGGCTTGGGGAGAGGCATTCACCATGACTGAGGCTTGAGTAGATAAACAAAGTGGCCAGTAAGCTTGAACTCGGCAGAGCCCACCACAGCTCAACAAGGCCCACTGCAGCTCAACAAGGCCCACTGCCTCTAGACTCCACCTCTGTGAGCAAGGCATAGCTGAACAAAAGGCAGCAGATAACTTCTGCAGACTTAAATGTCCCTGTCTGACAGCTCTGAAGAGAGCAGTGGTTCTCCAAGCATGGCATTTGATCTCTGAGAATGGGCAGACTGCCTCCTCAAGTGGGTCCCTGACCCCCATGTAGCTTAACTGGGAGATATCTCCCCTTAGGGGCTGACAGATACATCATATAGGAGGCTGCCCCTCTGGGATGAAGCTTCCAGAGGAAGGATCAGGCAGCAATATTTGCTGTTCTGCAATATTTGCAGTTGTGCAGCCTCCACTGGTGACTCCCAGGCAAACGGGATCTGGAGTAGACCTCCAGCAAACTCCAACAGTCCTGCAGTTTAGGGAACTGACTGTTAGAGGGAAAACTAACAAACAGAAAGGAATAGCATCAACATCCACAAAAAGGTCATCTACACCAAAACCCCATCTGTAGGTCACCAACATCAAAGACCAAAGGTAGATGAAACCACAAAGATGGGGAGAAACCAGAGCAAAAATGGTGAAAAGTCTGAAAATCAGAGCACCTCTTCTTCTCCAAAGGATTGCAGCTCCTCACCAGCAACGGAACAAAGCTGGACAGATAATGACTTTGATGTATTGACAGAAGTAGGCTTCAGAAGGTCGTCAATAATAAACCATTAACAGATGAACAGGAAGCCAAATCGTGAGTGAAAACAAACAGAATAAAATACCTAGGAATCCAACTTACAAGGGATATGAAGGACCTCTTCAAGGAGAGTGATAAACCACTGCTCAACAAAATAAAAGAGGACACAAACAAATGGAAGAATGTTCCATGCTCACGGATAGGAAGAATCAATATCGTGAAAATGGCCATACTGCCCAAAGTAATTTATAGATTCAATGCCATACCCATCAAGCTACCAATGACTTTCTTCACAGAATTGGAAAAAACTACTTTAAAGTTCATATGGATTCAAAAAAGAGCCTGCATTGCCAAGACAATCCTAAGCTAAAAGAACAAAGCTGGAGGCATCATGCTACCGGACTTCAAACTATACTACAAGCCTACAGTAACCAAAACAGCATGGTACTGGTACCAAAACAGCATGGTACTGGTACCAAAACAGAGATATAGACCAATGGAACAGAACAGAGGCCTCAGAAATAACACCACACATCTACAACCAACTGATCTTTGACAAACCTGAGAAAAACAAGAAATGGGGAAAGGATTCCCTATTTAATAAATGGTGCTGGGAAAACTGGTTAGTCATATGTAGAAAGCTGAAACTGGATCCCTTCCTTACACCTTACACAAAAATTAATTCAAGATGGATTAAAAACTTAAATGTTAGACCTAAAACCATAAAAATCCTAGAAGAAAACCTAGACAATACCATTCATGACATAGGCATGGGCAAGGACTTCATGACTAAAACACCAAAAGCAATGGTAACAAAAGCCAAAATCGACAAATGGGATCTAATTAAACTAAAGAGCTTCTGTACAGCAAAAGAAACTACTATCAGAGTGAAAAGGCAACCTACAGAATGGGAGAAAATTTTTGCAATCTACCCATCTGACAAAGGGCGAATATCCAGAATCTACAAAGAACTCAAACTTACAAGAAAAAAACAAACAACCCCATCAAAAATTGTGCAAATGCTATGAACAGCCACTTCTAAAAAGAAGACATCTATGCAGCCAACAGACACACAAAAAAATGCTCATCATCACTGGTAATCAGAGAAATGCAAATCAAACCACAATGAGATACCATCTCATGCCAGTTAGAATGGCAATCATTAAAAAGTCAGGAAACAACAGATGCTGGAGAGGATGTGGAGAAATAGGAACACTTTTACACTGTTGGTGGGACTGTAAATTGGTTCAACCATTGTGGAAGACAGTGTGGCGATTCCTCAAGGATCTAGAACTAGAAATACCATTTGATGTAGCAATCCCTTTACTGGGTATATACCCAAAGGATTATAAATCATGCTACTATAAAGACACATGGACACATATGTTTATTGTGGCACTATTCACAATAACAAAGACTTGGAACCAACCCAAATGTCCATCAATGATAGACTGGATTAAGAAAATGTGGCACATATACACCATGGAGCACTATGCAGCCATAAAAAAGGATGAGTTCGTGTCCTTTGCAGGGACATGGATGAAGCTGGAAACCATCATTCTCAGCAAACTATCACAGGGACAGAAAACCAAACACCTCATGTTCTCACTCACAGGTAGGAATTGAACAATGAGATCACTTAGACACAGGGTGGGAAACATCACACCCCAGGGCCTGTTGGGGGAGCCGGAGGGTGGGGGAGGGATAGCATTAGGAGAAATACCTAATGTAAATGATGAGTTGATGGGTGCAGCAAACCAACATGACACATGTGTACCTATGTATCAAGCCTGCACATTGTGCACATGTACCCTAGAACTTAAAGTATAATTTAAAAAATAAAATAAAAAAATAAATAAATGGAAATATATATATGTGTGTATATATATACATATACATATAAATTGGTTAGGTGTGATGATGCCTCCCTGTAATCCCAGATACTCAGAAGGTTGAGTCAGGAGAATCATTTGACCCTAGGAGGCAGATGTTGCAGTGAGATGGTGTCACTGCACTCCAGCCTGGGAGACGGAGAAAAACTCTGGCTCCAAAAAATAAATAAAAAATAAATAAATAAATAAATTTCTACAGAAAGCAAAGTAATCTATAGTGACAAAGAGCTGACTAGTAGTTCATTCTTGCCAGGAGAGCAGAGATGCATGAACTGCACACAAGCACAAGTAGACATTTGATGGTAACAGAAATGTTTTGTGTTTTGACTGTGGCTGTGGTTTCATAGTTGTATGAATCTATATTCATAAAATTGATAACTTTAAATGGAGTCATTTTTGTATACAAATTTTGCTAAAATAAGATTAATAAAAAATATAGATTAGACAAATAGTGAGGTGATGTGTCACTTGCGCTAGGGAAGGGGAGGTATGAAAGTAATGGCAATAATCTCAATTACTTTTGCATCTACATAATATGATATTTTTAGAAAAGTACAGGTATAAGAGAGAGTCAGCTTTGATAACTGTTCTATTGTATGGAGAACCTGTGCCAGCTCACAATAGAAGAAGTGAAGTAAATCCTTTTCAACCTTTTCACCTTTTTATTTTTCTACTCCTTACCTGATGAGTCAGAGCTTACCTATTCACTTGGTGAAAATGGGGAAGGCCTGGCAGGTACTACAGAGAAGAAGTTGGTAGTTCCAGTTTTTCCCTATGCCTGCTTGTTGAAAGAATTGGGCAAAAGGTTTAACTTTAAATGGGATTTGAATGTATTTTCTTACTATGTTGAGTTGAAAATATTGATTTTTGATCTACAATTATTTTTACATCTAAAATTGAAGAAAGATTTTTGCAATATCCTATAATGTCTGGAAATGTCACAGGGACTGTCTAGTTCATTTTGAGTCAAGGAGGAATTTGTAGGGATTTGGATGGGCCATAGAGAAAACAAAAGTATTTGCTACTGATTCTCTTGAAATAGTTCTGTTTGTCAACCCCATCAAAAAGTGGGCAAAGGATATGAATAGACATTTCTCAAAAGAGGACATTCATACAGCCAACAGGCACATGAAAAAATGCTCATCATCACTGGCCATCAGAGAAATGCAAATCAAAACCACAATGAGATACCATCTCACACCAGTTAGAATGGCAATCATTAAAAAGTCAGGAAACAACAGGTGCTGGAGAGGATGTGGAGAAATAGGCACACTTTTACACTGTTGGTGGGATTGTAAACTAGTTCAACCATTATACAAAACAGTATGGCGATTCCTCAAGGATCTAGAACTAGATGTACCATATGACCCAGCCATCCCATTACTGGGTATATACCCAAAGGATTATAAATCATGCTGCTATAAAGACACATGCACACGTATGTTTATTGTGGCACTATCCACAATAGCAAAGACTTGGAATCAACCCAAATGTCCATCAGTGACAGACTGGATTAAGAAAATGTGGCACATATACACCATGGAATACTATGCAGCCATAAAAAAGGAGGAGTTTGTGTCCTTTGTAGGGACATGGATGCAGCTGGAAACCATCATTCTCAACAAACTATTGCAAGAAAAGAAAACCAAACACCGCATGTTCTCACTCATAGGTGGGAACTGAACAATGAGATCACTTGGACTCGGGAAGGGGAACATCACACACTGGGGCCTATCACGAGGAGGGGAGAGGGGGGAGGGATTGCATAGGGAGTTAACCTGATGTAAATGACAAGTTGATGGGTGCTGACGAGTTGATGGGTGCAGCACGCCAACATGGCACAAGTATACATATGTAGCAAACCTGCACGTTATCCACATGTACCCTAGAACTTAAAGTATATATATATATATAAAAAAGTGTTTTTACAAAAGAAAAAAAAGAGAGAAATAGTTCTGTTTGTTTACTATTACTGTGGCTAAACAGTTGTAAAAACCCAACAGAATGATAATAGGCTATTGGCTTTCAAAGGCCTTTTGCAGATTATATAAATAAAACCATCTCCCCAGTTTGCTAAAAAACAAAGCAGGAAATGTATAAAGAAGCAAAAGATGATAACTTTCACACTGTACCTGCTAAGCAATGACTTACTGATGCAATTTCAGTATGTGTACAGCTGTCAAACAAACTTTTTAGCGAAGAGAAAGAACTATAAAGTAGAGGATGAAGAAATTACAGATGAGAAAAAATGTGAAAAATCAGAGACAGTAACTATTTAGAGAGCAAGAGGCTTAGACTGTATTTGATTAATATAGGTGAATTTATCTTCTTTGACCCCTGAACCTCCGATTTGCATATTTCTCTATTTCTATGCTATCCCGGGTCTAAGAGCAAAATGCAGCACTGACAGACATGAGAGTAAAATATCCTGCTTCCATTCTAGCCTGGGCCATGAACTAGTTGAGGAATCTTGAAGCAATTATTGAAGTTCAGTTTCTTTGGGCTGTCTTTTGGAACGGGAAAACAATTCCACGTTGATAACTGTATACACCAAGAACAATTGTCTAAATTGTAAGGAATCTACGCGATGGACTAGAGATCATGTGGCAAAGCTCCCTAGATAAGACTCCAGAAAACTGGTAGGAATAGGAAGTAGATATGTATCATTCAAATCCTACCATCAAGAATTAAAATCTGAGAACTTTTTGAATTAAGCTCCAAAGTAAGCTTGCTAATTAAGGGTCTCCGAGGCTATGTTTTCTTTTGTCAGACAGTTTTAGCAATTTGAATTGGAATGTCTATAGCTGGGACACGTGCTTTCTAGTTAACCAGTTTCTACAACTCTCTTTTATCTTATTCCAAGCGGCTTCAGGTATTTACATATATGTCTGCTGTCTGGAAGTCTGCAGTTTGAGACACTCGTCAACATAAACAGTATGTACAAAGACTGGCACTCTCTTGCTTGCCACTATACCTTAAGCACAATTCTAAGAATACAGGAAGCAGTCAACTCCTTGTTGGGAAGTCGACATTTTGAAAAAAGGACTAGCTGCAGTTTAAAAAACACCCTGAAGCTACAGCTTCTATTGGAATTTGAGAACTTCTCTAAATTTTAAACCTGATAGATTGGGCCTACAATCTAACTTCTTCCAATTTTGTATGCCTTATTTAGTTTAAGGAATTACTTCTGGCCTAGCACAGTGGCTCACGCCTGTAATCCCAGCATTTTGGGAGCCAAAGGTGAGCTGATCACTTGAGGTCAGGAGTTTGAGACCAGCTTGGCCAACTTGGTGAAATCTTATTCCTACTAAAAATACAAAAATTATCTGGGCATGGTGGTGTGCACCTGTAGTCCCAGCTACTGAGGAGGCTGAGGCAGAAAGGTTGCTTAAACCCAAAGGTTTCAGGGGACTGAGATCATGCCACAGCACTCCAGCCTGGGCGACAGAGCCAGCCTCTGTCTCAAAAAAAAACAAAAACAAAAAAACAAAACAAAACAAAAAGGACTTATTTCTATAAATACTGTCAGCTTAATGAATGGGTTTACGATCTTGGCAACAGTAAAGCTAAGTAGATACCACATCTTTCTTTCCCCATCACTGCAGTGGTTATGAGACTGCTTTAGGTTTGTAATAAAGAATGAGACTCTATTTTTATATTGGACTGCTGACAGCTTTCAGGCCCCAGTGCTCCTTTGTCCCCTTCTTTCCCACATCTGGGCAAGCTGTGAACGTCCAGTGCTCACACTCCTCTGACACCAGCAAAAAACTCGGACCATGCAAGCCATAGCCCTTGTAAGGAAACCATCACCTCAGTCCCAACCCCAATCACAATAAAATCCCAAGCCAGTTACCTTGTTTTTGTTCCCTCAAGTTTTTGTTTTGTTTTGTTTTGTTTTGTTTTGTTTTGTTTTGTTTTTGGCCTGCTTGAAGTCTACCCTTCTTTTACCGGAAACCTCCTCTTGGCCTGTGTGGATGTATGTGTGGCATTATCATTGGTTTTACATCTAAACCAATGTTTGGGTGAAGAGTCCGTCACCCTTACTCAGGGTGACTACAACAATTGGCACAGTGAGCAGCGTGTCTTGCAAGACCCACTATCATTTGTCTTGCCTTGGCCTGTTCCCTGATTCTTGCCTTGGCCCATTGCTGCTCTCCCATATGCACCTTAAGCTGCTGCCTATTGCCTGGCTCGAGGATTGAAGCTCATTATAAAATATGTATTTAAAGAAAGGGTGATTATTCCCATTGTTTCTGTGTTTGACATTCCTAGTAGACCTGTTTTTAAAACTGGAGAGAACAAAGAGTTACTCACCTTGGATTATCCAAATTATGCCATAGAACAACGAATTAAGATCCCATATCCAATATTATTAAAATTGCTGACTCTACCCAATAAGCAACTGAAAAGTATTTTATGAGTATAGGTTTGGCTAGTATGTTCTGTTCAAGGCCAATTTGAATAGCCTCTCAGTCACAGCCTGACTTCACCTTTGAAGAAACATGATACACCTTTTCCCAGCTCCCCTTTTTGGTTTCCTCAAAAGCTCTGCCATTGCACATAATGGCAGGCAAGATTATGCAGGCAAGATTATGCAGGCAAGATCTTAGCCACATTTAACTTTTTTCAGGGGTACAATTCTGAGATCACACTGATGATAAGATGAGAGAGCTCCCTGATCCCGTCGTGGGACTTGTGGCAGGGGTGTGACTTGTTTGCTCAGCTGCTGTATGCTTAAACCCCTTAAGGATGGGGAGCATGTAGATGGGCAGGTGCAGAAGCTAGGGCAAGTACTTTTGGGCTCCAGCCCCATGGTAACATGTAGTTACATGTTACAATTAATGCTAGGGGATATGTTACAATTAATGCTCCACCCTCAGACAGCTAAGTGTTAAACGGTCTAGTGGAGAATCAGGGTGACAGCCTTTTACACTCTGCCCTCTTGGTACCTGAGTTGTTGTCCGGTGTCCAGGTAGAATCAGGTCACACAGACTTGAAGATTGGTAGATTTGGGGATTTTATTAAATGATGGAAGTGGCTTTTGGTGGGATGGATAGGGAAATGGAAAGGGGATGCAGTGGGAAGATGGTCTCCCTCAGGAGTTTGGCTGTACTACATCCAATCTCCTCTCCAACCATCTCCAGCCAAACTCCTTTCAACGTTCAGGTGCTCCTTCTCTTGTCTGCTTCTCTGCCTTGCCACTCTTCTGCTCGTGGAGACTGAGGTTTGGGGTTTATATGGGTACAGGATAGAGGTGTGATGTGCCAGAGTGGTCTTGGAAAAGGCAACATTTGGGCATGATAACAGGAATACGTGCTCCCATTTAGCGTCATGGGTTTCCAGGCCTGAGGGTGGGGACTTTGCCAGGGAAATACCCTCTTTTACCCAGTATTTCCCTGCCTCCTGTCAATATCAATAACATTCTCATCCAAGGAAATTCATTTTAAACTTACAAAGCAGCTGAGAAAAATGGAATGGGATATTACCTTCCACAGAGTACAACACCCTTTTACCTTAATTAAATTTGTGAAAGTTACTTGGTAAGCTAAGAGCTTGCACTATTGATCCCTGCATCATCCACACTATTATTACTAGAGTAGCAAACCTTTTCACACTCTCTTAGTGGCTATTTGATATCACCAATCCTAAGAGCAAAACCAAATTTTGAGCTGGGGATGAGAGGATAACCACAACAAGGATACTACTTCTGGAGGCCCTATCAAGACTTGCAAAATAACATTAAAGATTTCTTTCAATTGTAATAGTCAGTACTTCTAAATATTATGATTTCCAATAGAAGTGACCTGTACATCTACGGAATCTTCCCTCCTGTTTTCTTTTTCTCTCTCCTTCCTCCTTTGGTGTTTTCATATCCTTGATTATTTCATTCACCCTGAATAGGTAGAACCAACATGTGCAATAATCTCCCTGTAAGTATTTGTTTGATTGTAATCTTTATATAAGTTGAAATGTTCTGTAAATGCCATGCATATACTTTGATCTCAGATGAAGTTTGCAATTTTATTATCACACGTGATTGGATGTATTAATTCCTGATCTGAAATTGTTTTTGTAACTAAAAATAAAGAGAGGAATCTATGTTATCTGAGTAATCAAAAATATTATTATATCTATTTCTACCATAAGGACTGAATTTTAATATCTCATTATTCTTTTAAAAAGGGGAAAATAAAGGGGAAAATGCAGAGTAATTTAACAGATGAGTCTACTGTGCTATGTATGGTAGCTGTGATTTTAAGAATAGGATAAATTGTCAACATTATCAAAGCAGTCATGCAAGAGGAGGAGAGTTATTAGCTTTTTAATCTTTTGACTAAAATAAAATCAACATATTCTTTCTGTAGGCATAAATAAGTTAATTATGTAGCCACCAGTTCTGAGTGGGTCACTTATTACTTAGTTTATGTGAAACATTTCAGATAAATAACTTCAGAGTTACAACATAACACAAAAACACTATATATATATATATAAACACTATATATATAAACACTATAAATATATATATATATAAAAACTTGGATTCAGCACAAAATTCTTAAGCTAAACCAGATTTTTAAAGTAATTTTTAATGCAAAAATTTTCTAAATTACGTTTACGCCATCTCAAAGACATAAATTACCAAAATTTTCAGTATGCCCCATCAAAGGTGATTGAGTGTCACTATTTGTCGTTTCTTAGTGTCTCCAAATCTGGGTCTTTCTGTAATGATTACTATAGCCATAAAACCTATTGCATTGGGTTTTGGGCTTTTCATCAGTGAAATAGGTTAGCTCAAATTGGAATTTCCGGCTATACCCTGAAGAGAAAAGATCTTCTGTTAAGTTATAGAACTGACACAGCAATTCTTTTAAAACAAAACACTTTTTTGAGGTATGATTAACGTCAAAAGGCTATACATATCTAAAGTATACAACTTGATGAGTTTAAAAATAAGTATGAAAGTGGAAAAAATGGCTTATTTAGAGGTGATCAAATAATGTTTTGAAATAGGCATTCTTGTTCTGGAAGCTAGCCTTGAAAGATGACCCTGCAGTCCTACTACAATGAGCAGGGCCGCACAGTATGCAGATGCTGGAATCTGGGTTGGCCTTGGTACTCTCTTTTGATAGAATGCAGAAGTGATATAGTATGACACATGACTTACAAGTGATATAATATGACACATGACTTTCAATTTTAGGTCATAAGATGACTTGCAGTTTCTGACAAAATCTCTTGAAATGCTTACTCCAGGAGAAGTTAGCTACCATGCTGTAAAAAGCTCAATATAGCCATGTCAGTGGACCATGTAAAGACAGAAAAGAAAGAGACCAACAGAGGGAAAGAGACAGCGAAGGAAACAAAGAGAGAATCAGCCTCTACATATTATAAGCACCTAAAACTGTTTGTCATTACATGAGTAAAGTGTGAATAATTTAAGCGACAAGCCCAGTTGAACATCCAGATGACTCCAACTCCCACTACCTCTAACTGAACTGTATAAAGAGCTCCCAATTGGCCAACTATGCTGTTCAAATTATAGAACTGTGAAAGCTAATCATAAATTGTTTTAGCATTGTGTTTTGTTTGGGACAATGGGGATGTTTATGCAGCCATTGATAACTGAAATAGGATTTCTTACCAGGGATAAGGAGTGTGTCCATTACAAAAACCTGAAATATGTGGCACTGTCTCTGGGATAAAATGGTGATCTTCAAACTATAATATATCAATAAGAGATTAGTTAAAGGCTAAAGGACGGAGAGAAAATTGTTATTGGAGACTGAATAAAAAGAGACATATGTTAAATGGTGGCAAAAAAGTTTGGCAAAACTCCGGAAAATAGAAATAAGTCTAATTTACTAGTGAAATTGGCTAAAGAGATTGCCACTCAGAGTGTTTAATGTGCCAATGCATTTATTTTAACTGTATTTAATAAAGCATGTCCAGGGAGACATGAACCAAAGAAGGAGCTGTTCGGTTTCAAGCCAGATATAGAGAAAACATTTCTGAAACAGAACCTACTGGATTCAAAATGAACTGCCCTATAATTGCATGTTTCTCACCGCTAGAAAAACTCTCAGATAAGAAATAACCTCAGCCAGTGAGAATCTTTGTTAATACATCAAATATTTATGGCAGCGCATAGCCAATCTGCTCAGTAAGACTAAAAGATTTCTAAGAATTATAAGGGCATTGCCCAACAGCACTCTGACTCTCAGTCCAAGGCAGAGAGAGGCCTGTCTCAAAACAGATTTCTGAGTGTGGCTTCTGTCCAAGAAAGTGAGTTAACATGTAACACAAAAGAGAAGAAAGAAATGTTAAGGACATTATACTAGCCTGGTCTGTAAGTGACAAAGATAGCTCAAAATGAAAGAAGGGCATTTAGGTTCCAGAACTTCTACAACAATAAAATAGAATGAGAAAGCTACTCAGCATCAAGCATGATCACTTTTTTTTACAGAAAAGAAAGAATGAGTCAGAAGGTAGAGGCAAGAGGCACAGAGAACCAAAAATCCAGCAGTAGGAACTTGATAGGATTTCAGAACTGCTACTAGTAATAGCAATGTGTCCTGTGTTGCCCCCTTTTTGAATAAAAGCATGTGTTGAAGTGTTCCCATCCATGTCTTATAATATGCATGTATTTGTAGAAGTCAGATAATCTCCTTTCACAATTATCAGGTCATGAGGAGTCACACCTAAGGAATTACATATGAGAAAGCATGCCAGAAGAGGCTAACCTACTCTTGGAACTATTTAGATGGTAAATTCCCAGAGTAGTTTCCGATGTCTTATGAGATTAGACTGGCATCTTGGGATAGTCTGAGTGCATTTTGAAAGTAGCAAGAATGTAAAATAACTTGTGGCCTGTGGTGGCTGCAAATTCTTTGTCACTCATCTTTTCCAGAGGCAGAATATGGGCTGGCTTTATGCTTTAACCAATAAAACATAGTGGAAGTGATGATGTGTCCTTTTCTGGCTGATGTCGTACGATTTGACAACTTCTGCTCCTTCCCCTTTGAAAACAGCTGTCATGTCCAACTACCTTGAGACCTCCATAGTCAGAAGACCAGCCTGGCCACACAGAAAGTGAGAGACTCTGTGGAAAGAACTGAGATATCAACATATGAGTGAAAGCTTCTTGTGTTTTTCAGCTAACCAAGATAAGAGTAAGAACTGAGTCCCTAGAGGTACTTGATCTACACTGGCTCCCCAGCTTAGTCTCCAGGCATGGTGGAACTGAAACAAGTCATCCCTATACACCCCTCTGAATTCTTGGACAAATTAAAAGGTTGTTCCTTCAGGTAGGTGATAGAGTCTATTCCCCAGTTGTCTAGGAGGTAAGAGAAAGTTTTACCTGAAACATGGTCCGACAGTGGGCAGACTGATCTCATGGAAATGGGAAATAATGGCATACATTTTGATTGGAGCTTAGTAGAAAATGGAGATACACATTATAAAACGTTTCAAGACCAGGTGCTGCTAAGAAGGTATCAAAAAGTGTATGTGGCCTTGGTTAGACAGACCACAGACATGGGAGATTCTGAGGAGGCATGTGCCTTAAAGGAAATTAGAGATATCCCTAAATAGACCTTTTGGCAACATCAGAATTCATTCAAAACTTATCCTGCTATCAGGTTCATATATTAAGTAAACAGTTTGCAAACTTTTAGTTGAAGACAGTAACCAAAAACTACACATTAATCTATTTCTTGAAAAGAAGGGAAATTGCAGTCATATTCCTTCTACCAATTGTATTTTATTTCAGAATTTCTCGATTTTTATTTAAGGCAACGGATGGTCTCAGTTAAAAATAATCCTTTCTAACCGCTTTTTAAAAATGTGTTTAACAAGGTCTGTTCAAGATTCGTTACCATATCTGGCTCCTAGAGTTCACTTAATCATTACAAACAGATTAAATTTTTTTCCTATTACAATTTCTTCTAAATATTGGTCATTCTCAAGCAATGTTGGATGGAAAAACATCACAATCATTTATAGCATCTTTCATGTTTCTTAAGTACATGTGGAGTTCTTGGCACTGTACAAGTTGTTTTAATTAGGCATGTTTTCTCATGGGATGACATGATAAATGCAAAATACTCATGGAGTATGTTAAGAGTATGATGTTTAAATGTAAGAAAGGGTTACAGAAGACCAAAGGGATTTCTTAGTAATTGGTTTTTTATTAATAAGAGAAGGAATTCTAAAAAAAAAAAAAAAAAGTATAAATGGTCTTATAAAAGCGTGAAGAAGGATGCTTTTCCAGTGATGGGAAGCCATTAAATTCTGGAGAATAACCACAGCTATTTGGAACCTGTCCATTCGTGATGCTATAACAAAGTTCTTGAGACTAGCAATTTATAAAGAACAAAAATTTATTTTCTCACAGTTCTTGAGTCTGGCAAGTCCAAGATCAAGGTGTTGGCAGGTGTGGTTATCTGGTGAATGTTGCTTTCTGCTTCCAAGATGGTGACTTCCTCCGAGGGGAGGAATGCTGCGTTCTCATGTGGCAGTAGAGGGAAGGCTTAAGGGAACCCCGTGAAGCTCCTTTTGTAAGGACCTTAATTGCATTCATGAGAGAGGGAAACTAATGGCCTAATCACGTCTTGAAGATCCTGCTTCTTAGTACTGTTGCATTGGCAACACCTAAATTTTGGAAAGGACACATTCAAACTATAATAATCCCACAGTGGAATTTCAAATAAATGTTTAACTGTCTGGATGCTGGTTTTAATATAATAGTATTTGATGTCAATTTGGTTGTTTTGCTGAAAACATACTTTCTTCCTGCCAAAATTTTTCCATTTCCTGAAATTCCTGAAAAGAGATTGTACAAAAATTGTCAAAACTCTCTTTAACAAAAATTAATTAATGTGTAATTTAAAAATTAAAATAAGTATATTTTATTAAAATGAAATTAAATCAAGTTAAATATCATTCGGGGAGGAATACAAATCTTTTTGCTTTTAAAATTCTATTACATTTTTTCGCTACATGATTATTCCTCCTTACATCTTAATGGAAGGTAAGAGTATGTACCAAGGGGCAAATAAGATCTTTTATACTAGTTGCCAGAGAGATTTCATCTGGGATTTTGAAAATTCATTCACACTCCAAAGATGTTATATTCAAAGAATTCACTTAAGAAGTCTTCAACATGAAATCTTAAAGAGAAAAATATAATTTGATAACAGGACAAATAATAGTTACGTAAGACAGTTATATAAATATGTATAATTATTTTGTAGTAAGTTACAGAAGAAACTTATTAGAAAATGAACTCACTGGAAGATATGTATAGGTATGATATATTTGCATCTGTATCTTTCCCTAAAAGCAATTTTGATTTATGTATTTCTTGAAATAAGTAGAAAGTTAGCTAATTTCTACTGTTTTAAAGAAGTAATAACACAACTGTTGTATTTTTTGTTTTTTATGATGTGCATTTAAATTTGATTCAGATAAAAAAGAATTATTATGCCATTCTGTTTTATAAAAAGTTATAACAAACAGATTTCTTCTTTAAACTTACCAACTTTATTAGCCTTTAATAGGTTATTTTGTATCTTCATAATTAATAATTGTATGCCATGCTTATAAATTATATTATTTAATGATAGGACAAAATATCAACAAATTCAAATATATGTACCATCTTTATCCTTTGACTATTCTTAAGCTTTCATTTGCTTTCTTTAAATATATCTGATTGTATGACTTATGCCTGATGACTATTTTCAGATAATGAACAACGATCTTTTTAATTGTCTGGGGAAGAGAAGATTTCTTCCACTCTATAGTTTTGATCCCTCTAGGAAATAGTATATAAACAGAAGAGAAAAAAACCTATGGAGTAGGCTAGAGTAAGCTATAAAAATCCAATTATTTCTCAATTATATTCTCACAAAAATATATATGGATTGAAATAGCCTAAGAAGAAAAGTTAAAGCCAACATTATTTTTACATGGACTGTCTTCTCTCAGAGAAATGTAGAATGTGAGATTTGTAAGGCCCATAGTGTCAGAAAGCTGGGCTACATTAATTGTGCTTACCTCTCCTTTTTCTTCTTTTATTTTAAAAACACTGGTTTATTCTGGCTCTGTAGAGAGAGATCACCAAACAGGGAATTCCTCAGTATCTGGCCCTCAGCTTAGAAAGGAGAGCGTATTATTTTGAAGACCCAGGTTAATAATGTCAATGGGAATTTCTTTGTGTTAAAATTAAATGGATAAGGAAATTATACTTAATTTTTTCTGCATCATATTTAGCAATTTATAAATCTATTTTCTGAAGGGAGAATATTGTCCAATGATATTTTAAATAATTACAACATACTTTAATTTTTGCATGGGATCTTACAACTGGTCTTCAATTCTGTTCTTTAGCGATGTTCCTCACAAAGGATCTTTATAAAGGATCGATTGGAGTAATCGCTTCCGATGACAAACCATTTAAATGTCACACGTTTATCTTCAAGTGTTATTTTTTACACAAAGTAAATGTTTGTTTTCCTATGGCTTCTATCTATCTCTTCTTCATGGAATAAAAGGGAATAAGATTTAAGTCTTCTTCCATGTTATAAATATTTAGATATTTGAAGAAAATTGTAATATCCATCCTTCCAGGCTTAGCATGCTGATTTACTTTTATCATTTCTCAAGTGATATGTTTTTTGGTTTCCTATACCATTGCTATGTACAAATGTGAAGTCAACAAATACTTGTTCAACAAAGTAGAAAATAAACCCCTATGTGTATGGGAAAAGATAGGGATTTAAAAGAAAATTAGAAAGATAAGAAAGTAAAAACATTTCCTAAAGTCTTTAGCCTTGAAGGGGACAGAGAATTAATGAATATTCAGATCTTGTTAACATATTACTCTAACTTCCCTTAACCTGTAAACATAAGACTGGGGATGTTGAATATTATTAATATAAGAAGATAGGGAATGTGTTCATGAGGAGGCTACTGAAGCATAGCAGTGACATCTTCTTCCTTTGCCCATGAAGCTATGTTTTGTAATAGTAATTTAGATTTTGTATGCATTTTTTATATACTGTTTCATTCATAACAGAAAGATTCTAGAGCATTGAATTTTGGTTCAAAGTCTTACTTTTAAAGTGTATACAGGTGTGTATGTCTCTAGACCAGCATGCATGTAATGTACTAACAAAAGACATATTCACATTTCTTCAACAACCATGTGAAAATCACATGTATTGAAATCCAGATGGTAGTTTAGAGAGTTATCTGTTACTGCATGCGATCTCATTTTTAGGCACTTTCTAAAAAAGAAGGTATTGAAGCATGACATCCTCCTTTTCTGCCTCTGCTTTCTTTATGGGATATGTACTCAAAGGGGGCTTAACAGAGCAGTGGTTTCACAAGGGAATAGGGAGTTTAATGAATCATACATACTTTATTTGAAAAATATCAATAACCATTCACTGGTCTATTCTTGCATAAACTGAATAAAAATCCCTATGTAAATGGTGCATAGCTTTTTTTATGAATCATGCTCTATTTTTTAGTACAATGCTAAATCTTCTTAAAACGTGTAGTTTTACCTGCCAAGCCTAAGATGAATTTCCATCAGTGATTAAAGACTAGTTTCATTCCCTATAATCCTTGTCAATTATATGAATAGGCAGTAATGGAACACTTTATTTTCTCTGGTTATTAAAACACAAAATAGTAATGCAAATGCACTGTACAATGTCTCCTTATTAGATTGGCAGTGTAATTTATTTAATCAAATTCAGAAGTCAAAGACAGAGAAGCAGGAGTCAGTCTCCTAAAGTCTATGTGGGACAAAAACATACGCACAAAAAGTCAGAATACAGATTTTAAGTCTTCCAGAGTTCTATCTTACCATCACACTCACACATAATATTTAGTAAAGAACTTTTCAATTTCATTGATAAAGCTACAATTTTTAAATTGTATCTTCAGTGTGGACACTCACATTGACTCTGAAGGAAGAGAGTTGATCCTTAAAGGCTGTGGCTGTGATGACCACTTAGTTTTTAATTTTTAAGTCACAAAGGATTGAAATGAGTCAGATTCGGACGTATCAGAAAGGTTAAATAAAAAGCAGACAGCAGTTTCAGAAATAGAAGATACGGGGCCCCCTCCTCATTGGACAAGGCTATGAAGAAGAAGCTGGTGGAATCAGGTTTAGATTTTTTAAAAGTGTAATGTTGCTGGCATTATCTCCATGATACTCATGACCACTGCTTTGAGTGAAAATTTAATAAAATTAACACTACTTTCTTGATTTATTTTTTTCTTTTCTTCTTAATCTTCCCTTCAAGATTAAACTCATCAGCACTTGACAAAAACTGCAAATAACAGCCAGATGCAGGAGTTGGTTTTATCTTTTTATGCAAGTATGTGGTGCTAATTAGTGCAAATTGATTAAACTTTAATTGCCTGATCCATGGCTAATTAATATTTATAAGATGAATGAGCAGGAAAACCAGACATTTATTAAAACACTTTAATGATTTTTCATATGTTTTGACAAAGCAAAGCAAATAGATGTTATGAGTATGGATGTGCTAGACTAGGGGAGTGTATCTGTTGCCTTCTTCTACCTGTGAATGCCCTAAAAGTCTACATTAACTTTTAAACACATAAATTGTAAACTTATTTTTCTTTGGGTCCTTTTTCAAATCATTTTCAAATATTTTTGCTATTAAGCCACTTTGTTATTTATGACATAATTATAGCAGTGACAGATATTAAAATTAACACATGCATAAAATTATCTGTTTTATTATTATTTTATATTATGTATTCATGTATTATAATAGCCATGTGTTAGTACCATGTGAAATGTGTATTTTAAGCAATAAAAAGTATACTAATATTTTTATTTAAGATTTTAAATTTTTTAAAAAAATAATAATTAGAATATCAATTAAGATCATTAATCATTTGAATATTTAAATTACATAGATCTGACATGTTTCCACTTAATTATCTTGGTGCCAAAAGTTAAAATCCAGGATTCATTCTTAACTGTAAAGCTCATTTGACACATTAAAAGTAGTACATGTTAGGTGTACATTGTTCAAAGGTAGGATATATTTATTTCTAAAAAATGCCATTTTGCACATAATCAGTAAAATAATTGTTATATGTAATTATTCACAATAATATCAGCTTATTGAGAATGGTAAATGTCTTTGTTCATTATCTTGATGTTTCACAATTAATTCACAGTCAATATGTTTTCAGTAAAATGCTTTTCAAAGACAAATGTTTTGTAACCTGATAAAATTCTGTATCTTTATTTTTTATATCCTACATTTAACTTTTATGTTTAATTCTCTAGCATAGCAAAGCAGACCCTAGTTCATACTTTCTTGTATATATATATCTCTCTACACACGTCACTATTTTAAGTGTTTATTGTGATCTTGATATTTGGTAAATATTTTTTGCCCAAAATCATTTTGTAGTCTTAACAAAAATGATTTTAAATGATTTTCTAAATTAATAGGTTGAATATCAAAATAATCACCTACATAATTATTACTTACTTTAAGCTAATGTGTAATAAATTCTAGAACGAAACGTCAGCTCCCTTCCCTTTTCTCAAATCTTCCATCTAAAAATGTTGCAAATTGTTTTAAAGTTATATCAGCAATTGTGATGGTCTTTTAATGGGTCAACATGGCTAGGCTACAGTTGACAGTTATTTAATCCAACACTGATCTAGATGTTACCATGAAGGTATTTTGTAGATGTGAATGAAGTTCAAAATCAGTTGATAACTGGTAGTGATAATCACAATCATAAACAAGATTATCCTAGGTAATCTAGGTGGACTTGATTCAATCAGCTGCTAAATCTTAAGAGCAGAGCCCAGGCTTCCAGGATAAAGAAGAAATTTCCCCTGCAAACAGCAACTTCTGCCTGTGCCTAAGAGTTCCAGCCTGTCTTTTTTGATAGTCAGTCATACAAATTTTAGGTTGGCTAAGCTGGTTCCTGCAACCATGTAAGCTAATTCCTTGCAATAAGTGTCTTAAGGTACATTTTCTACTGGTTCTATTTCTCTGTTGGAAATCTGACTGAAACAGAAATCAAAATACTTAATAACTTCCGTAAGAAGTCATGTGAACATATATGCGCACGGTCACAAAATAATGAGATGAGTACTAAGCAGGTATGGACAATTTCATGCAAGGAGATACAGAATGGAAGATCTAAATGGTAAAAGAGGTAGGGTAAGGTGGAGTAGAATGGGTGGTGGGCGAGTAGTGTGGAGCAGAACATTTCTAGCAAAGGTTAAAAAAATTACAAATGCATGAGGCATGTGGAGATCATTGTTCCTATAGTGCCATTGTATATATTTCTAGGGGAAAATGACTTTGGATGGAGTCTGCAACTTGTTATCCAAGACAGTTTGTTATCTGTCTTGGATAACAAGAAAGGTTAGTGGATTTATTGAAGGAGTATGCTGATTAAATACTTTTAGAAGGGGATAGTCACAATCAGATTCAGGTTTAGGAAGTCTGGCAAAACTACTGAGGGAGAACTGACTACATAAAGAAAGACGAATTAAGTGGGTTTTGTTTGTATGTTACTTGTTTTTGTTTGTGTGCATTTTGTTTTTGTTTTTAATCGATAGAGATAATGAAGTTTCAAACCAAGATAATGGCCATAGGGATAGATAGTAGACAATGAACTCGAAAGATGTCAGGTATTATTAGGGTGAATTAAATGTGGGCAATGATGGAGGGAGAAACTTAAAACCCTAGTTTTCCAATTTGGGCAAGTGTGTAGAAAAGAATGTTGGGCATGATGTTCAGAAATAAATAACATAATAGAAATAAGTACATTTCTGGAAGTTTCTAATTTTACTTGCCAGGATATTTTCAACTGCGGATTTCTACCAGAAAGGTTAGGAGTTCAAAAATAAGAATTATATTAGAAATACCAATTTGAGTCTCATCATAAGTTAGATGGTGGCTGAAGATATGTGGGTGCCTATGACTCTCAAGGAAGCCAGTTATGTTAGGTAAATAAGTGGAGAGAATAATTTACTTTGTCTTTAAGCTAACTTCATGTTAAATAAAATTTCATGTGTATTGCATTGCTTTCAGGCTATGTCTAGAGATTAAAAACCATTTTATTACATTTTTATACTTAAAACAAATTATTTGTGTTTCTTTTAAACAGAATATTTTAAATGCCTGACCAGATAAATCTCTTTTGTAATCTATTCCATAATTCACCCACTAGCTTATGAATTTACTCATTCATTTACTCAAGCTAATATTTAGCATCTAACATGTTCTAAGCTGTGTGCTCTGTACCATAAAATGGAGAGAAAAGCCTTCACATGTTATGTCTAGGTCTTGCCCATATATTTAAAGATCAACTTCTGACTGAAGAGAATAGGAAGACATTTTAATTATAAATAATATTTTTAGTATTAAGGTATTTTCTATAATGTATATAAGTCTCTTCATATCTAATGGAAAATTGTAGAATAAAAAATGAACTTCAGTCAAAGCCCTTACATCATTTAACCTCTGTGAAGTCAGGAGATGGCGGAGGGCCTCAAAGAAGGAAGATTCTAATTTTAAGAAAGAGCATTAGAATGGACAGAAACAAACTTCGACCCTGGACTTCAAACTCTGTGAAAGCACATTACCCAAGACAAACAAATGTTCCGTTTTCATTTGATAACAAAGTGCGATGACAGGATAATGAAGAGGAAGAAGAGTAATGGTAAGAGCAATAAATGGAAGATCTCCAAGGATCAGTACCCCAAAAGGCAAGAGCAAACCTATATCTACCAAGAGAGGTATGAATATACTGAAAAGACTTGAGATTGCTCACAGAAATGGACTCAGAGGGCTCCCAGGTGGAGAAGATTTTGTTACTCATGCAGGTGATCAGAAGCTATTTAACCATCTGTCAGTTTTGCTTCTGAGATACAACTGATAAAGTATCTAATGAGTATCTGACCTCGTATTTCTAGTCCATTACGACTGACAGTGTGGCCCAGTAACCAGCAACATAGGTGTCACTTACGAGCTTGTTAGTCAGAACCACAGGCTCACCCAATGTGTACTAAGTCAGAACACCACTGTTTAAAAACTCAGGGGTTGATTTGTATATACATCAAATTTTGAGAAGCACTGCTTAAGCAACGCTCACTTATACCTAGCCCAACATCTCCACATAAGGCCAACAATGTCACACGATACAACTTGGTTTTTTCCCCCTAGCTAGATGCCTTGCTGTAACTCCACTTACAGTGAGAAAGCTAAGTATTTAAAATACTATATATTAGAAAACTCAGGTTATATCTCTTTAAATAAAAAGTGTGACTTGCTTCGTTCCTCAAATAGGTTTAAAATACCCAATTGTGTCAACATACCTCTCTTAAATTGAGGGAGATCACACAAAACCAATAAAACTATAAATCAAAATTCATTATTTATAATTATTATAAATGTCAAATACTGTTTTAGGCTCTCTCTATGTTTTTTTTAATTATACTTTAAGTTCTAGGGTACACGTCCACAAAGTACAGGTTTGTTACATATGTATACATATTCCATGTTGGTGTGCTGCACCCATTAACTCGTCATTTACATTAGGTATATCTCCTAATGCTATCCCTCCCGCTCTCCCCCAACAATAGGACCCGGTGTGCTATGCTGCCCTTCCTGTGTCCAAGTGATGTCATTGTTCAATTCCCACCTATGAGTGAGAACATGCAGTATTTGGTTTTCTGTTCGTGCGATAGTTTGCTGAGAATGATGGTTTCCGGCTGCATCCATGTCCCTACAAAGGAAACGAACTCATCCCTTTTTATGGCTGCATAGTATTCCATGGTGTATATGTGCCACATTTTCTTAATCCAGTCTGCCACTGATGGACATTTGGGTTGATTCCAAGTCTTTGCTGATGTGAATAGTGCTGCAATAAACATACATGTGCGCAGCATGATTTATAATCCTTTGGGTATATACCCAATAATGGGATGGCTGTGTCAAACGGTATTTCTAGTTCTAGATCCTTGACGAATCGCCACACTGTTTCCCACAATGGTTGAACTAGTTTACAGTCCCACCAATAGTGTAAAAGTGTTCCTATTTCTCCACATCCTCTCCAGCACCTGTTGTTTCCTGATTTTGTAATGATTGCCATTCTAACTGGTGTGAGATGGTATCTCATTGTGGTTTTGTTT